>NC_084726.1:5112158-5418358 GCF_033807575.1 Cydia pomonella
CAGATTTGCCAGAAAACAATAATATTTGAAAACTTTAATAACCCAACATATGCTCCTAGGTCGAAGGCTGCAAAAAATAGTCAGAGTCGGGTCCTTACGATGCCACTTGCAGAATATCGTCTTTGGACCATGCTTATTCAAGATAGATAAGTCATTTGCGGGCGTTCAAAACAGATTTGCCAGAAAAAATAATATTTGAAAACCTTAATAACCCAACATATGTTCCCAGGTCGAAGACTGCAAAAAATAGTCAGAGTCGGGTCCTTACGATGCCACTTGCAGAATATCGTCACTGGATCATGTTTATTCAAGGCAGATAAGTCATTTGCGGGCGCTCAAAACGGATTTGCCAGAAAAAAAAAATATTTGAAAACTTTAATAACCCAACAAATGCTCCTAGGTCGTAGGCTGCAAAAAATAGTCAGAGTCGGGTCCTTACGATGCCACTTGCAGAATATCGTCACTGGATCATGTTTATTCAAGGCAGATAAGTCATTTGCGGGCGCTCAAAACAGATTTGCCAGAAAAAAATAATATTTGAAAACTTTAATAACCCAACATATGCTCCTAGGTCGAAGGCTGCAAAAAATAGTCAGAGTCGGGTCCTTACGATGCCACTTGCAGAATATCGTCTTTGGACCATGCTTATTCAAGATAGATAAGTCATTTGCGGGCGTTCAAAACAGATTTGCCAGAAGAAATAATTTTTGAAAACTTTAATAACCCAACATATGTTCCCAGGTCGAAGACTGCAAAAAATAGTCAGAGTCGGGTCCTTACGATGCCACTTGCAGAATATCGTCACTGGATCATGTTTATTCAAGGCAGATAAGTCATTTGCGGGCGCTCAAAACAGATTTGCCAGAAAAAAATAATATTTGAAAACTTTAATAACCCAACATATGCTCCCAGGTCGAAGGCTGCAAAAAATAGTCAGAGTCGGGTCCTTACGATGCCACTTGCAGAATATCGTCTTTGGACCATGCTTATTCAAGATAGATAAGTCATTTGCGGGCGCTCAAACCAGATTTGCCAGAAAAAAATAATATTTGAAAACTTTAATAACCCAACATATGCTCCTAGGTCGAAGGCTGAAAAAAATAGTCAGAGTCGGGTCCTTACGATGCCACCTGCAAAATATCATCATGGAATCATGCTTATTCAAGGCAGATAAGTCATTTGTGGGCGCTCAAAACAGATTAGCCAGAAAAAAAAATATTTGAAAACTTTAATAACCCAACATATGCTCCTAGGTCGAAGGCTGCAAAAAATAGTCAGAGTCGGGTCCTTACGATGCCACTTGCAGAATATCGTCTTTGGACCATGCTTATTCAAGATAGATAAGTTATTTGCGGGCGTTCAAAACAGATTTGCCAGAAAAAATAATATTTGAAAACTTTAATAACCCAACATATGTTCCCAGGTCGAAGACTGCAAAAAATAGTCAGAGTCGGGTCCTTACGATGCCACTTGCAGAATATCGTCACTGGATCATGTTTATTCAAGGCAGATAAGTAATTTGCGGGCGCTCAAAACAGATTTGCCAGAATAAAATAATATTTGAAAACTTTAATAACCCAACATATGCTCCTAGGTCGAAGGCTGAAAAAAATAGTCAGAGTCGGGGCCTTACGATGCCACCTGCAAAATATCATCATGGAATCATGCTTATTCAAGGCAGATAAGTCATTTGCGGGCGCTCAAAACAGATTTGCCAGAAAAAAATAATATTTGAAAACTTTAATAACCCAACATATGCTCCTAGGTCGAAGGCTGAAAAAAATAGTCAGAGTCGGGTCCTTACGATGCCACTTGCAGAATATCGTCACTGGATCATGTTTAATTAAGGCAGATAAGTCATTTGCGGGCGCTCAAAACAGATTTGCCAGAAAAAAATAATATTTGAAAACTTTAATAACCCAACATATGCTCCTAAGTCGAAGGCTGCAAAAAATAGTCAGAGTCGGGTCCTTACGATGCCACTTGCAGAATATCGTCTTTGGACCATGCTTATTCAAGATAGATAAGTCATTTGCGGGCGTTCAAAACAGATTTGCCAGAAAAAATAATATTTGAAAACTTTAATAACCCAACATATGTTCCCAGGTCGAAGACTGCAAAAAATAGTCAGAGTCGGGTCCTTACGATGCCACTTGCAGAATATCGTCACTGGATCATGTTTATTCAAGGCAGATAAGTAATTTGCGGGCGCTCAAAACAGATTTGCCAGAATAAAATAATATTTGAAAACATTAATAACCCAACATATGCTCCTAGGTCGAAGGCTGAAAAAAATAGTCAGAGTCGGGTCCTTACGATGCCACCTGCAAAATATCATCATGGAATCATGCTTATTCAAGGCAGATAAGTCATTTGCGGGCGCTCAAAACAGATTTGCCAGAAAAAAAATATTTGAAAACTTTAATAACCCAACATATGCTCCTAGGTCGAAGGCTGAAAAAAATAGTCAGAGTCGGGTCCTTACGATGCCACTTGCAGAATATCGTCACTGGATCATATTTAATTAAGGCAGATAAGTTATTTGCGGGCGCTCAAAACAGATTTGCCAGAAAAAAATAATATTTGAAAACTTTAATAACCCAACATATGCTCCTAGGTCGAAGGCTGCAAAAAATAGTCAGAGTCGGGTCCTTACGATGCCACTTGCAGAATATCGTCTTTGGACCATGCTTATTCAAGATAGATAAGTCATTTGCGGGCGTTCAAAACAGATTTGCCAGAAAAAATAATATTTGAAAACTTTAATAACCCAACATATGTTCCTAGGTCGAAAGCTGCAAAAAATAGTCAGAGTCGGGTCCTTACGATTTTACTTGCAAATTATCGTCACTGGATTATGCTTATTCAAGGCAGATAAGTCATTTGCGGGCGCTCAAACCAGATTTGCCAGAAAAAATAATATTTGAAAACTTTAATAACCCAACATATGCTCCTAGGTCGAAGGCTGAAAAAAGTAGGCAGAGTCGGGTCCTTACGATGTTACTTGCAGATTATCGTCACTTGATTATGTTTATTCAAGGCAGATAAGTCATTTGCGGGCATATACCAAATTTAAGCGAAATCGTTAGATCCTCTTCCGAGATCACAGAAATATATTGTATCGAAATTCTTGTATATATATATACAAGAATTGCTCGTTTAAAGGTATAAGATAAAACAACTGAGAATCGGATCCTAACGATTTCACATACTAAACAAACATGAACTAACGATGAACTAACGATTACCTATCGATTCAACTTGATTGAAGCCATAAAAACAGTTTTTAGCTGCAGCCTGGCCTGTGTAATGTGCTCCCCCCACTGTATCAGTACTAAAAATTCGCCCACATGTCATACGTCGGATCCTAACGATTTAAAGTACTGAACTAACGTAAACTAACGATTATCTATCGATTCCAATTTATAGAAACCGTTAATTCCGTTTTGGGGCGGTAGCGTGAAGTTGACCGCCCCACTTTAATTAATAATGAATAAAAAAACTCGGAATCGGATCCTAACGATTTCACATACTAAACTAACATGAACTAACGATGAACAAACGATTACCTATCGATTCAACTTGATTGAAGCCATAAAAACAGTTTTTAGCTGCAGCCTGGCCTGTGTAATGTGCTCCCCCCACTCTATCAGTACTAAAAAATTCGCCCACATGTCATACGTCGGATCCTAACGATTTAAAGTACTGAACTAACGTAAACTAACGATTATCTATCGATTCCAATTGATAGAAACCGTAAATTCCGTTTTGGGGCGGTAGCGTGAAGTTGACCGCCCCACTTTACTTAATAATGAATAAAAAAACTCAGAATCGGATCCTAACGATTTCACATACTAAACAAACATGAACTAACGATGAACTAACGATTACCTATCGATTCAACTTGATTGAAGCCATAAAAACTGTTTTTAGCTGCAGCCTGGCCTGTGTAATGTGCTCCCCCCACTCTATCAGTACTAAAAAATTCGCCCACATGTCATACGTCGGATCCTAACGATTTAAAGTACTGAACTAACGTAAACTAACGATTATCTATCGATTCCAATTGATAGAAACCGTAAATTCCGTTTTGGGGCGGTAGCGTGAAGTTGGCCGCCCCACTTTACTTAATAATGAATAAAAAAACTCAGAATCGGATCCTAACGATTTCACATACTAAACAAACATGAACTAACGATGAACTAACGATTACCTATCGATTCAACTTGATTGAAGCCATAAAACAGTTATTAGCTGCAGCCTGGCCTGTGTAATGTGCTCCCCCCACTCTATCAGTACTAAAAAATTCGCCCACATGTCATACGTCGGATCCTAACGATTTAAAGTACTGAACTAACGTAAACTAACGATTATCTATCGATTCCAATTGATAGAAACCGTAAATTCCGTTTGGGGCGGTAGCGTGAAGTTGACCGCCCCACTTTACTTAATAATGAATAAAAAAACTCAGAATCGGATCCTAACGATTTCACATACTAAACAAACATGAACTAACGATGAACAAACGATTACCTATCGATTCAACTTGATTGAAGCCATAAAAACAGTTATTAGCTGCAGCCTGGCCTGTGTAATGTGCTCCCCCCACTCTATCAGTACTAAAAAATTCGCCCACATGTCATACGTCGGATCCTAACGATTTAAAGTACTGAACTAACGTAAACTAACGATTATCTATCGATTCCAATTGATAGAAACCGTAAATTCCGTTTGGGGCGGTAGCGTGAAGTTGACCGCCCCACTTTACTTAATAATGAATAAAAAAACTCAGAATCGGATCCTAACGATTTCACATACTAAACAAACATGAACTAACGATGAACTAACGATTACCTATCGATTCAACTTGATTGAAGCCATAAAAACAGTTTTTAGCTGCAGCCTGGCCTGTGTAATGTCCTCCCCCCACTCTATCAGTACTAAAAAATTCGCCCACATGTCATACGTCGGATCCTAACGATTTAAAGTACTGAACTAACGTAAACTAAGGATTATCTATCGATTCCAATTGATAGAAACCGTAAATTCCGTTTTGGGGCGGTAGCGTGAAGTTGACCGCCCCACTTTACTTAATAATGAATAAAAAAACCTCAGAATCGGATCCTAACGATTTCACATACTAAACAAACATGAACTAACGATGAACTAACGATTACCTATCGATTCAACTTGATTGAAGCCATAAAAACAGTTTTTAGCTGCAGCCTGGCCGGTGTAATGTCCTCCCCCCACTCTATCAGTACTAAAAAATTCGCCCACATGTCATACGTCGGATCCTAACGATTTAAAGTACTGAACTAACGTAAACTAACGATTATCTATCGATTCCAATTGATAGAAACCGTAAATTCCGTTTGGGGCGGTAGCGTGAAGTTGACCGCCCCACTTTACTTAATAATGAATAAAAAAACTCAGAATCGGATCCTAACGATTTCACATACTAAACAAACATGAACTAACGATGAACAAACGATTACCTATCGATTCAACTTGATTGAAGCCATAAAAACAGTTTTTAGCTGCAGCCTGGCCTGTGTAATGTGCTCCCCCCACTCTATCAGTACTAAAAAATTCGCCCACATGTCATACGTCGGATCCTAACGATTTAAAGTACTGAACTAACGTAAACTAACGATTATCTATCGATTCCAATTGATAGAAACCGTAAATTCCGTTTTGGGGCGGTAGCGTGAAGTTGACCGCCCCACTTTATTAAAGAAAAAAAAATACTTAGAATCGGATCCTAACGATTTCATATACTGAACTAACGTCAACTAACGATTATCTATCGATTCAAATCAATAGATACCGTAAAATCGATTTTGGGGCGGTAGCGTGAAGTTGACCGCCCCACTTTATTAAAGAAAAAAAAATACTTTGAATCGGATCCTAACGATTTAATATACTGAACTAACGTCTATTAACGATTATCTATCGATCCTTATAAATAGAAACCGCAAAATCGGTTTTGGGGCGGTAGCGTGAAGTTGGCCCCCACCATTTTGTTTTTAAAAAAAATACATGTTTTAGTCGGATCCTAACGATTTAACCTACTGAACAAACGTGAACTAACGATGAACTAACGATATAGGTATGCCATTTGCGGGCACTCAATTTGGGGCGGTCAACTTCACGGACATCAGGCAGACCTCGTCGGCGATGGCGGGATAACTTAGACTGATGCTTTTCGAGAGACCGGCCAGTCCTAGCTCAAAACCAGGATGAGTGGAAGAAGAGGGGAGAGGCCTTTGCCCAGCAGTGGGACATAATAGGCTCGTAATAATAATAATAATAATCTCGGTTCCTCTCTGCGGCCCTGACCACCGGCAGCTTGGGCCCTGCCCCGCTGCTGGCGGCACCCTAGGTTAGGTTTTTTTTATAATGTGTTTATATGTATTTTGTATTGTTTTGTAAGTGTTTTTATATTTTACTTTTATATTCATATTATAAAAAAACCTAATCTATCTTGTGAAATTTTGTGAGCAGCTTAAATAACAGGCTAGAAATGGCAAGTTTTTATTGATGGTATCAGTCGATCAGGTGTGTTTTGAAGATTAAATGTCTTCATAGGGTCCATTGCATTAAAGCAATACAAAAGTCAGAAATGCCAGTCAAAGTCTGACAACCGTACTCTATGCACGAAACGCCCCTTACCCAACGGTACTGGATCGTGGCGTTACGATCAAGGTGAAGCTGTCTTGAAGTATGGAACACCAGAAAATTACGATTTTGAAAGTAAAATACTGCGTTTATGTGTATAGTTGCATTTTTAATAAAATGTAAGGAATTGAATGTTTTTATTATTTCCACATATTTTGTTCTTGTGTCCAATTTATTGTGATAAATTTATCAATTTGATAAGAGCAATTGCTCATTTTCTGTCAGTATTTTGAAATGTATCAAAATGGCGGAACCAAGGTGGTTGGCGAGGTGTACAGAGCCACTAGTTTTAGTAGGATGACATCCACGCCCACACCTGCTCAAGTTGTAAGTGTTAAGAAACTTTAATCCACTCAGAACTTGGTGCCTCTAGATTACAGAGTGGAACAGACTTGCGGGAGTTGAGTTGTCGTTTAGGTACTTAATATTAAGCCTAGCCCTAGTCTATCAAGAGTCGATTGATAAATGTTAAATGTGTGATCTTAAGTTGCGCCGACAGTAAAATGACATGCTTTAGGGAGGGGCATAATTCGTGACTTGTCGCTAGAACAAAACTAAGGTTTAGTTTAAGAATTCTGTACGTATTGCTTTTATCTATTCCGTGGTATACTTAGGTTTTGTACAATGGAGACATAATTTACTGTTAAGAGAGAGGACGTAAATTAGTTTTAAAACTTCTTTAGGAAACAAACATAAAAACTGTAGCCACTCCAAGACTTTTAAATAGACTGGGAGAGGGAGTACTTTTTTTACCAACGTCCTTTTTTTGGGTTAAAGAAGACGAAACAGAATTCAAAACACCGTATGACCCATATGCACGCTCACAAACGAACTGATTTGATTTTAAAAACATGACTTCGAAGGATACTGTTACAGATGAGTTTCATATTGCCTTCTCACTCAACGGTCTTAAACAGGTTGCACGAGAGAGACGACCGTTATCAAAGGGATACCGCAGTGTTGACAGAGGACTGACTTACCGGTCACGGGGTCCGCGTTTTAAGATTGCGTAACATGGGTTTGGGGAGGAAATAAAAAGGATTCATGTTAAGGGCAAAAAACATTCAAAGTAAACTTCTGAAAATGTATTTATAGAGTTTTTTTTCTATAATCAGCTTCGAGACCACTTAAAAATTACTTACGCCTAAATTACCGGTGGTAGAGTTTTAGAAAAACATAAAATTATTTATTAACATGTATATTTCTTATTGTTACAGGTATGTATGCTCTACGTTTTTAGAACAACTCATTTCTGCTCTGGTCCAGTTTTATGACGGCAAAAGCACGCGGACAGACACAGACAAGGTCTATTTCTATTCTTCAATTTAGGAATAACGTATCCCGGTCTTGACCTGTGTCCCACCAGTTCCTGTCAAAGGGAAAGGGAGGAGGGAGGCCTTTACCCAGCAGTGGGACACTCTAGGCTCATATAACTAAAAATAAAAAATAAATAAATTAGGAATAACAATTTGATTATAAATCTCAAGAAAGAAAACTCATCAGTTCTCAATCACACTTGTGACCTGAGACGATACCACCGACATGCAAGTACCTCGGCGGCCGCATAGCTGATGGCGATGATCCTTCCTATGATTCTCCGATGACTCCTAGTTAGTTCGGCGCTCGTGCACGTGAGGTGTCTGGTTAGCCACGTAGTGATAGTGAATAGCAACAGACTGGCGTGCTTTCTGCTTGTTTCGGATGCGGTCAATTGCGCAGGATATAGTGCGTAAGCGTTCGCGCAAACACAGACGCACACACTCGCCTTCCCTCTTCCCGAATCAGTGGAATGGAAAACTACATCTGGAAGAGAGGTCAGATGATATGTCTGGTCGACATGAACTTCACGCCCTCTACCGTCGCATACTTAAGATAGCGCCTTCAAGACAATGGGATTCTTTACGAGGTTATTTATTTGTTATGTGGTTATTTTAAAGACTTTCAAGCTAGCTTTCTACTCACCTACTAGACATAGGTATGCTTTATATTTCGGGTCAAATTATAGAAGAGCGAGTTTACAAAGCGTATTTTATTTTGTAATTGAAATGTTATTCAGTGGGGGATCCAGAAAACTCCTGCGATTCAATTTTCCCTGTTGACATAGGACTACGATTCCTTCGAGAGGGGTTTCACCGAGTTTATAAGAATAGGTTTTGAAGAAAATAGGTGAGATCTCTGCCATGTATTACTATTTACTATACTATGTACTTTTTTTACCATCGCTTTGGTATTAGTATGTTGGAGTTTTGATATTAAGGTTAAAATCTGTAAGTCGGAATAAACAATACTGACATGTTTAAAGACGAAAAAGAAGAATCATGAAACTATATACTGCAGATTAACTCCTATTTCTGTAGTGGTAGTCACCACTGATGTTCTATAATAAGGTTATAGGTTCATTTAACACATTCACTGCCAACTTTTTCGTAGCGCTACGCTCGTAGCCTATCCCAGCATTTTCCCGCTTTGTAGAGGAAAGTGACTACGATCAGAGAACCCACAGAGCAGGTTCCCGTCACTCAATATGTTAAAGGAGTCCATCATCTTTTCCGAATTGTCTCAGCTTTTTGCCATGGCTCATGGGAGCCTGGAGTCTGTTTGGCAACTAATCCTAACAACTGCCGTAAGCTCTAGTTTTTACGAAACTGCCATCTGACCTTCCAAACCAGTTGGTAAACTAGTCCTTATTAGTCCGGTCCCCTCACTATGTATTCCTTTATCAAAAGCAACTGCTAAATATCAAATTATATATCGTATAATATAAGGTCCAAAAAACTCATTGGTACGAGCCTGGGTTTGGACCCGCGACCTTCGGATTGAAATTGGCATCCTCTTACTGCTGCTTAATGGAGGCAGACATTATAGTTAGTCTGCTTTAGCTTTAGAAACAAAGGTAAGCGATCTTAACTTTTTTGACGTGTCTTTTTATGAAAAAAAACACTTTTGAAAAATAAGTGACAGCAAATATGTGATAATTATAAATCATATACGATTATTTACATCCTTTTGCTTATATAAGTAATATAAACTAACTTTTAAAAAGCGCTTTCCAACACTTTCAATAAAAAGACACGTCTAAAAAACGAAGTATAGTATTTTGTTCTACTTTTCCATCTGACTGTACCACTGGGACGACAAGATTTTGAACTAAAAACCTTATCTATTTTATGTGCATGGTTGGTTTTTACTACGCATATCCTGAAAACGAAAACATTTCAAGTTACAATAACATGCCATTTTGATTTAAGCCTTATGTAACATTTGATAGAGTCCACTTATACGAAATTCATATTGCATTTGTTACCTTTTAAAAGTTTATTCGAGATGCGGGTGTCCAGTGGATTGTTTCTGGTTTATGAATTGAATTCAATGTTTGTATAGGACACACGAGATGAATGGCAGGCGAAATTAAACCCTACTTGGTTTTAAACACTTAAACGACACATACAATGTCTCACAGCCCAGCGAATATAAACCTTAAAATTAATTCTTTAAAGGTTTAGGTGGGCGTAAAGTTAATTTGGTATGTGAACTTTGTATTCGGCTTGTGTTAATTGGGATGAAGTTATTAAGCTGTAATCATATTTACAGGATTAATGTTACCGTAATTAACGTACGTATGTGAATTTGTGAATTTATACTTCGTATCACACACACACACGCACACACACGCACACACACACACACACACACACACACACACACACACACACACACATACACACACACACACACACACACACACATACACACTAAAAGTCGTCAAGACGAATGGAATCGAACCTCAATTATTTATGGGTGAATCAACTTGTGATGTCACTGGTTGCCATGGTTACGGTACTTGGATCACTCTTTAAATCCTGGTTTTATGGTTAAATTAACCAATCATGCATTTTTGTGGTGGTTACAAGTAATTTTTACACTGAGCCATCTACCAAGCACGATATAAAGTGTTACAAGAGTTCTATTATTGTCGCTTGGCTGACAGGACAGAACAACAACAAGAAGTCACTCACTCATTCACTCAATTGATTATCCCCTATACATGCCATTCGACACACGGTACCTAATAAAATGACGTAACTATCATAATAACCTGAACCATCGGATATAAAAACGTGCCGATAATAAAACTTAAAACCGAATCGTAAAACGATAGTAAATAAAGGGACGGGTGAATCAAATACACCGTTTCGTTTTACCGGTTTTTTTTTTACTGAAACGATTAAGTTCGTACTGTTCTAATGTCAATGCAGTTTGCGTATAATAAGTAATAGTTCGTCGTATAATCATACAGAATGGACACGGTCTATCCTGCCTTGAATAAAATCACCCCACGGTGGCAGATTGCCTATAGATTAACAGCATATCTGTTCGATTAGCTAGGCCAAAATTTAGAAGAAAAGAACCCGCCACAGTAGCAATAAATGAAATCATTACTTTTTGGAATTTTAAAGAGCCACAGAGTTGATTTGAGGGTCTACGTCGGGTAAGTGTTAATTGTTAAGGTGTCTTGAAGAGCCGCAATTACAGGTCCCAAGAGCGGCTCGCGAGCCGCGGTTTGCCGACCCCGAGCCAGGCGATGACGGGGAAATCAAAATACCGGTATCTTTTTATTAAACTGCGTTAATATTTTCAACTGACTGCCCTTAAGGAATTTAGATACACTTATAAGTATGCGTATACAACATAACGCAAGCACATAGTACAAACGATTTCTGTACTATGGCTATTTATGTACTATGTAATGTATGTATGTGGTTGATTGTTAAGTCAAATCAAGTTTTTCTCTCTTAGAACAGTCAAAACGATTAGCGACTACGTCAGGTCATCCTTTTTTTTATCAATCAATTTTGTGCTAACCATGCACGATGTAATATATATATACAGTCAACAACCCTATTGTGCTTGTGTCTTTTTTGTTTGCTTATGCGTTGCTGTATGTACAACTTTGTTTTTTTTTTGTTTGGGTATCAGTAAAGCAAAAAACAATTTCAGTACTTAGAGTTAACCCTCTGGTTGACAAGGACGCGCACGGAAAGCCGTACTTTCAGCGCCATGGCGTGTAAGAATATAATTCTTTCTTACACAAATTCTTCCATAACGCTGCCACCAGAATGAACTTATCTACAATCTATGTCCCTAACACCTCAATCGCGAAGCACCTCATCGTCCCAACACTCCAGATTACGAGGGCTGACGATCGGCCGACGATAAAAAAACTTAATGCTTAATAGGCTTATCTGATGTACTTGGATTTTTGATGTTCATTTTCAGGCGTGTTTTATTATTTTTGCTCATTTCAATTCTGAGTGAAAACGAAAGATAATACATATTTAAGTAAATACCTAAGAAAGAGCGGTGCCTTCAACACAGATTTTTTTTTTGCTTACATGGAGGCTCAAGATCCTCGACCCTAAAATTATATATTGCGTGTATTTTATGAAATAAGGAATTTTGTACTCAAGGGCAACTAAAACGGATCACTTTGCCACAAGACTTGCTATACAACATATTACGAACTATTACGTCCAATAAAACACTTTAAATGGAAATAACTTTTAATATGCTAGGGAGCACATATTGACACGACTTACATAGGAATATAAGTGAAGTACCTTCAGTTACTTTTTATCATAGAAAGTAAAAGAGTCTACCCACATCATTACATACATATGACACGAACCAACCAATTTCCCGAGATTTTGCTGGTTAAAACTATTCTAGGATCATTATTTTACTTGGTCAACATTTTTCACTTTTCAGTCGTAAAATTTTATTTATTCGCTGAAATCCATTAAAGTTCACCAGTAAACTTGAGTTCTTATAATGTATATGTATGACGTCACAGTAAATCAGTCTAGAGAATGACTTTGGCATGCAATCCGCTCGTTTGTATTGCTTCAAGAAACATGCTTTTGACATGCTTTTACAGCGCATTAGTAGGAAAAAAATATTTCAACTTCTATTAAATTTCAATATGGCGGCATGATTGCTGAATACAGCAAAAACTTAATCATTCAGTTTGCTAAAGTAAAAAGATGTTATATGTACTAAGCCAACTGTGTTTGCTGTTCATGGCGCCAAAGAAAATTTTGCCGCCTTGTAACTCTGGTCCTCCGGCCCACCGCTCTGTCTATATATTCTTTTGTTCATTATATGTCTTTTGTTCTTTGTCCGCTTTTCTTTTTCAACAGTATTTATCAAGCACCTATACTTATTTGATCTTCTACCTTTCCCTAGTATAGAAGCTTTATTAAACTTCTTCAAAGAAAGCGTATTTAGCATGCAATATCACGTAGGTAGTAAAAAGGGAGGTGTTTCTTAAGTATACTGTCTTAACGCTGGCATAAAATATCCAATATCGAAAAAACGACTAGGCCTAGGATTGGCTCTAGATTTCGGTACGACGAGTACAAAATCTTCACATTCCAGTTAGTTTGGAATAGCCGTTCGTCATGTTATGGCAAAATTCCGAAGATAAAGATAGTTTATTATTCAAGTAGGCATATTAGTCATATTTCAATGCGCTTATGAACGTCAAATAAAGCTACACAGACCCAAGAAGATTGAAATCCCCCCTCAAATGGAGGAGGGGAAAATGTTGATTGCAATTTGTAAATAGCAAAAACATTACAAAACAAACTACCTAGCGTGTATTGGGTCTAAGATTTTTCACATTTCACACTCTCACGTTCCGTTCGCGCGCTCTTCCCTACAATTGAATGTTTTTGTAAATAAAGTTTGAATGGAATTTTCACTTATGAAATGTTTTTAATAATCTTTTCGTCCAATCTACATACTGAAACATATTCAACAGGATATGACATATATTATTGCCAAATAATCATACAATAAAGTTACAAGACATTTTTGGCGTTCCCTAAATGCGTATTATTATTACATGTATGCTTTTTTTGGCCGCTGTCCGTAAAGGCTGATTTAAAGTGTAACGTATTCGTACCGTTATTTCTCGAGAAGCAGCCCTAGCGCCCCATTCGGGTCACGCGCCCATGTTTGCGGGCTCGTATGATTGAAATCTCTCCTTTAATAATGTCGGCTAAGTGCCGATCGGCAACAGTAGCGTATGTGCAGTAGTGTCACCTGTACTCTGAAGCTTAACGCATTGACATACTGAACACGCAGTATTGTCAGTCTTTGAGCAAATTTTTTTTTAGTTTATTTATTTACTTAGTGCCTGGTGGTTAGCTATCGCATTGTGTGGCGGCGTTTATGTTTTCCATAATATAGAAAGAATGAAGTCGGTCAAAAACGAAGAGGAAAAACTTTGAGCTATTTTAGCCATGTATATCGCTGGCAAATCTCCTGTATCCAAACAATATAGTGATACAACAACGCTTCCCCAAAAACGAATACGTTGCCGATTTAACAAGCGAAAGTAGGCATAATACCCCCATGCAACATTTGAATGTTCTTCAAAGTGTAATCAGTACAGTATCAAACTACGCTCTGATTCATGTCGTTTTATATTTGAATGCGTGATTTTCGTGCGTGACGTCATCGGTGTTTCCGCCTTTACACAGAAAAATCAACAAATTTACATTCGACCCCCGGACCTTAGCGCTGCACCTTTTTACGGACCACTGCGTTTTGGTACCTTGCAAAATGGTTAGGTTGAGTTGATCTCGGTCTCCGCAGATAAATTACTATTTCCATATTATCTTTGATTTCATTATGGACTGACGCATGTTATGAATCATTGCTCTCGCTATATCAATCACGTATCTAGGTCACTCGACAGTGACCTTGGTATGTGCGTAGGTACAAAAGGATCTATACTAGTTCTATAGTGGTCGCATAGAAGACTTTTCTTAAAATTATGGATCAAATCGCATGGGATTGGTTTCATCAACTCGACCAGGACTATCGAGTCACTTATACATGGATAAAAACCCACGTATGATGAGTTTTTAGAGAGTTTTTACAAAGCTCATATGTATTTAGTTCGGTTTAAGCAAGTATCGAGTTTTAAGCAAGTTTATTAATATATTTTTAACATACCTCCTCTACAACCTATCAAAATCAAAATATATTTATTTGTAAACATAGGTTAAATATAATTCATGTTTAACTATGTTTTGCCATTTGGCATACAAATTCTAAATTCAAGAAGAGATGGAGCATGCATTAATTGTAACATAATGTCAAACGAAAATAATATGTTAAATGTCAAACAATAATAAGAGTGTACTTAAAACTAAACTAAATTAACTTAAATTCAAAATATGTCCAGTAAATATTCCATTATGGAATAGTATGCTTTTTGTACCAAAAATCCATACAAGCATTTCTTAAATTCAATTAAATTATCTATTATAATAATATGTTTTGGCAACTTATTGTATATCTATGATAAATAAATAATGACAGCACTTTAAGTTTACTTATTTCTCAATACCGCAACCCCAAAAACGAATACGTTAGCCCTTGGTGACAAACATACCTATGCGGAACACGCTCACGTACATTCGAATCGGGTAACTCATTATATTTAAATTGAAAGTTTATTCTCTCCGACAGCTTATGAGGATAGAAAACAATACCTTAAATTACCATACTGCCATCGCTTCGCTGTTTACAACAAACATTATACCCCTGTTTGTCCTCTGTACGTGACGACTCACGACGCTCACATATTAATTCTCGCCATTCTATTTTATAAGCCACTTCAACTTTGCCTTATGGAAATTTAATCTGCCGAAGATGCTGGAAAAATAATTAATTGGTCGAAACTTGAACGTTCAACGATGCGCGGGAAGTAATAACTCGTTATAGTATGCGAGATCCTTGTTAAGGACTAAGTTGTAATGAGATTTTCAATACCTATAGATGATGACTGTTGATGTCTAGGTACATAAAATGGTGGTATTTAAGCATAATAGTTCAGAATAGCGTAAAAACGGAACATTTACTTTTTATTTTTTGCATACTAAGATCAAGTATGGAAAAATAATGTGGAATAAATAAGCTTGTCGAAATTGATGATTTTTTCACTGACATACGTCCATCTTTACCAAATGTGTGCCAATCGTTATTATTAAAGAAGGTAAAGAATGACAAATTCATTTCTTTGTGTAGTTGTTAAAGTCTATGGACGGATCGAAATATTGATTATTTATTCCTAAAGATATTAATGTAATAATTAAATTTCTTCGTAGCATTAATTCATTCTATTTTAAAACCACATGCGCCTTTATTAATTACTTAAACGTTTCAACGTTTTGCGTTGGATTAAATCGTCTAGAGGTTTTGGGTGACGGGTGCGGTTACAGTGACACGAGACGGCGGAGTTACCACATGTCTATTGCAACTCGCTTTTCATTTAAGTAGCTACTTGTCTGGAAGTGGCTTTATAATAAGTCTAGACCATATTGTGAGGAATTTGATTATAAGTATGCGTGTAACGGAATATGGTTTCAGTAAAATGAAACGGCTACGAAGCGTTTCGGATTGTTGATTAAGGTTCCTCCTCTCGCAAAATACCGTAAAACTTCATTGGAACTAAATTTTTCATACTAAACTAAACTGTCACCATACCTGAAAATAACAGCGCCCTCTTGACAATGATCATATATTTCTGGTCGGGCTTTAAGTTACGCTGAACCATTTTTTATATTAAATATGACATTTTTTAGAAACACAACAATCTACAATCTACAAGATATGAGCAATTATATGCTTTTTCTGGACATCTATTTTTAATTAAACAATTGCAGAAAAAAAATCTTGAATTAACCCTTATTTTTTTCAGTTGTATCCTTATTACTACTGCAACTTATATCGAAAATATATGAAACTTTACAATCTTTCTCACCAGGGATCGGAACCGGTTTTTTGGAAAAACTTTGAAATATATATATTTTGGTTTATTTTATACTCCAAATATAGGACTCCGTTGTGTTTTTAGATAACGACTTCGTATTATTAGATTGCCCAATTAGAAATGAAATAATTAACAAAGAACGAAAAAATACCGTTTTCGTTAAAAAAAAACTCGTTAAAATAACCGGTTTCCGATCCCTGTTTCTCACAAAACACTATAAAACGATTTGGTTTTCTTGCTTTTTGCAAATTCATAAAACTCCTAAAAAAATAAGCCTAATTTCCGCCTAGGTTCCTACCATTACCCCGCTCTCGTCCGTGTAGTCAGTGCGGGGCAAGTCGTGTTGCTAGATGAACCTGTGGTGCGGTGAGGGGTGTATAGCGTATGCTCCGCCAACTCGCGCGAGGTCGGGGGCAGTCTTAAAGTTAGTTTCTGAATTATAATCGCGATCATAGAGTATTTTTATTTTATTTTAAGACAGGCAGTTTTTGTCGTTCCTACCACAAACTTAGCACTTCCACGACATATTTACCTCCCAGAGTTTGTTATTAGGTCAGACATTACAAAATATAGTAAAACCCCTTAAGAAGTTTCTGAAACCACGTCAAAAACTTAACCGTAAAAGATGTTGAAGTAAATTGCAGGGATCAGTCACTTTGTCCGCCAAAGACGTCAATTCACGCACACGACTGTAGTCGTTTGGGCTGTAGGCCAAAATTAACCTTTGTGCATTCCGACAAGGTTCACGTTGACGCGCCGCGCACTATTGGCGTGGCGTTCATTGGGTAAAATGAAGATCAACTCGGGAAATTGTATTGATTTATTTAAGTAAGGATTACATGAAATTTGTACATAATAAGATTAAAATAACTAATAATATTTATAAATTTACAAATTATAACATTTACAAGTAAATTGTGCTACAACTAAACTATGAATCGGGTTTTACTGTAATATTTGTACCTCGGCTGCTATACTACTACGTACACAACCTACCGAGCCGCAGGTGTTCTCCCAGTTTTATTTCAGTCACGTGCCCCACTGTTACCTTTATTCTCAGTCCGCGATAAAACTGCGCGCGAGATACGGGGTTTATTGTTTTAAACGCAACTTAATCTAAAATTTCATTGGCTTCTCTATCTATTTAGACGTTGTAGCGCTTTTCCTGAAACTAAAACTGCCTTTGTATTGTTTTCATAGAACTTAAGGGGCTCCCCGCGGTTTTCTTCGATTTTTGGCGAGTTTTGAGTCGTTACTCCTTTATTTGCACTACAGATAGAATTATAAGACAAACGGCTATCGGTTCTTTAATCTTTTATCTCCATTTTTGTCTACCGGATTTTGAAAGAAATTAATACTTCTTTTTTTATGATTTTTATAAACATTGTCTAAACAAACACTATTTTCGTAACAAGATTGCTATGAAGGATCTTACATATATGAGATCTACATATTTGGGTTCGTCTTTGACGTCTCTTAAAATTTGTCAGAGAGTTTAATTTTAAATTAATTAACAAAAAAGTTATGGCCAGAAAACCAGTTTTTTGGCCTAAAATTCTTCAACTTTGATGGTAAATATCTCGAAGATAATGAACTTTGAAGTAAGGATACTATATTGCTTATAGCCGTTGCTGTTAATATGATTAGCTATTAAAAACATTAGAAAACTAAGGGATTCAGATCGAAGGTCATTGGCGTTAGGGACCCCCTTAATAAAAATACGAATGATATCAGTGCGGATATTATGGTCGTATTTGTCTACGTGACGGCGTGATAATTATCTATTTGAATCGCGTTCAAAAATGACACTTATTTTATCACGTCGATAAAGCCATCCATAATAGGTGCGTCAACTTATATCAATGCGAGACAAAAGAGGAAGAAATTTGCGAGTTGCTAGCAGACCTCTAGAAACTCGCATTTTTTACTGGGCTACCATTTTCTACAACTCCTACAAGCTTTTATTTTACTTGTAACTTTTAACTTGTATGTTTCTATGTTCGGGTTAAATATGGCTAGCTAAATTAGACCCACTTTCCATTATTCGATTTAGCTAAAACTTCACATATATACATATGTTCGCCGTAAACCAGTTCAGAATTTTGTTTGCCTCGATTCTTACGTACGAGCTAAACTCCGCGTTCCATCGAGATAACGATAACCAATACATTGCTTTTATAATTCTAAATCTTCATAATGAAAAGGGTAAAAGCAGGTAATGAGACAAACAATAGGTAGTAAGGACAGTTTATTAGTTGTTGTTATTTAGGCTAAACTTCTCCTCCCCATAAAGATAACCAATTAGGACGCATATAGGATTCCTTATCTTAGTTTGCAAATGCCGGCCGTCACAAAGACAATGGACGACAATAAACTTTACCTGCGCTTTTTTTTTCGACACCCACTTTTTTAAGTGTCATACTATTGGTCATCACTTTTGTGTTATCGCCTCACAGCCTGCAAGACGTTTAATAGTATATTATTGCAGAGGCCGGGAAAGGGCAATTCGTGGATAAGTTTCGACAAAGAAGACGAATCCACGAATTGCTGTTCTTGCCGAGGCATATATAGTGCTTTTCTCCGAACATGCGAGGAAATCAGGTAAAATAATCATAATTTAAACATGAACCAGCACTCAAATCCAACCTTCACATCAAAAATGTCAAAAACTATACCTCTCTTTAATTATTTATTAAAAGTTAACGGCACAACTATTCTGCCATTTAGTAACATTTAATATAATTGTGCAATATAAGCTGTAGTTGCACGCATGAAATATTTGTACGAGATCCTTAAAAAAATATAAAAGTTATATAGTCTGATTGTATTAAGCAGTATTCGCACGATCATACACGTCAATCTTACAAGACTCTATCCTATAGCTTGAAATGATGCTGACCTGGTCGTGTAGACGTAGCCCGCAGCTATATTAATTGGCTGTATGCGTTTTTCTTAGTGGATACATGTTTTTAAAAAGTAAAATACAATACAGTAATAACTTTCCCGTCCGCTAAAACACGACAGTAATGGTTTGAATTTTTTTAATTCGTATTTGACCATAACGAAGAACTTCCCGTACTATTTTAGCTACAATAAGGTGAACATTTCCGAGCATATTGGAGAAAAAGATTTTCCCCTTTAGGTATTTCTACGGTGAACCGCAAATATCCCCGATAGTACTTACAAGTTCGGTGACAATGCACTATTATAAAATTCTCAAGAATATCGTCAAGTAATATCATTTTTACACCTCTGATATTGTCTTAAAATAGGTTGTAATCTTTAACTTACAAAATCCTAAATATAGGCATCTAAATTTTATCCAACATTCTATTGAAAGGTGTTACCAATTCAGACGTCACTTATCCATTGAGAGTTCGCAATATCGGGCCAATAGGGTTGTCAAAAATATTTAATACCTGGACTCTACCCTTGTCACTGCCAGATTGACGTCTGGTTAAATTAATATTTTCAATAAATATTTGTATATATTGACGGGAAGGGTTGACAATATGATCAGTTTTATATGAGTGATGATCAGTGACAATGATCCGGCAATATTATGGTCTTTTAATATTGTTACCTTGGTAAAAACATTTGTAGTTATTTTTTCTGGACTTTCTTTTATTGTTATTTTATTTACTAGAGATAGACGAAACTCAATTTATATTAACGGCTCAATAGGTGGATATTGTTATATAATAAACCCTTGTTCTATTTCAAGCTTTTATCTCAGAATGAAAAAGTTATGAGTAAGCCCAGCCACAAAATTGCATGGCCACGCATCGTGCACTATGAATTGCAAAAAAATTGCATAATTAATAAGAAGCTGTGTTCAGTCTTAGATAGATAGATAATCATTTATTTGATAAAACACGAGTTGATAAGCTGTTAGTATACAAATTCAGTTCTTTACATGTTTGGCTGGAATTTCAGCATTCAAATATCAATCACAAAAATAAATCTTAAGTTAATTGATTAATTTGTGTTACTAAAATTAACCATGTAAATTGTATTGTAATGTATTTACGAGCATTGTACTTAATTCAGACACATGTAAGTCTATAGCATAGGCTTACACACTTTCATGCATATAACTTAAATAGAAATGACTTAGTTGTCGTAACACAATGGAATCTATTAACTTTGACTAATTACAGGTCCGACCTGTAATTATTTAAAAGTTACTAGATTCCATATACACCGTATTTTTTATATTTCCGTTGATTTCAAGGGTATCCCTGAGCTTAAATTAAGTAACTTTCTCAAAGACACCAGTATTCTAATTAACTCCATTTCGGAGATAATGTATATATTTTTTTCCTTTAAGGCCTTTACGAGCGTGTACACTTGGCTTAGGGCCTGTTTACATATTGATTAGTGTTAAGTATGAGTTAATACATTTGCTACTAAACGTAAATACTATCTCGAACGATTGATGTTTAAAATGTCATTGATATGTCACAGTTTTCAATTGTTTGGTTGAGTTTAATGTAATGCCCGTGTTACAACAACGCTATATGCAACATTGAAATTACTTTTTATAAAAATAACAATAATTGAAAAATAAATAAATAAAAGTTTTTTTTAAATTTACTATGCCATATACTAGTTTCCTTAAACGTACTTACTGATACCCCGAAGTTAACGGAATTCAATAAAATATAGTGTATATTACTATGTATATATACTTTTTTACAATTTATTCTTATTATGTGTCCATGCAATTTTGCATTAACATAATTTATTTTCATTGTTTTATATGGTAATTACAATCTTCAAACATAAACCATCATTTGCACTGTAAATTAACCTGTATGTAAATGTTTACAAAACTACCATGAGTTTAATAGCTAATATAAATCTCACTAATCTGCTATTTCCATAATTATGGTAAGACATTAAGCGTACTACGGCCATTAATACAAATTTAATACACAATAAAACACAGTCTATGCGTCAGTTTGTAGACGTCGAGTTTGGATAACGATTGTAGAGCAAGTTAAATTAGTTTTGTTATTAGCTTGCTGAGTTTTGTAGGTCGTTCCTCTTTCTACTCAGGTATATTATAGAATAGAATAGAACATCATTTATTTCAGTATAAGTACACAGTTATACAATACATATAGAGAAAGAAAGAGAAAAAATGACTTATAACTAACTTGTACACTGTATATAATTATACTGAAAAAGGTGAACACTCAGCACAATGCCAGGTCCTACTGAAGTAGTACGCTGACGCTGGTCTTCCGTGGACACCTGTAGGGAGCGTAGTTGCGCGCAGCTACCAACTACAGTTAAGTTACTAAGATAACTATAATAATTACGACAGTAAACAACGAAGCGGCAATGAAGCAGTTGACATCAACGTTAGTATGACCAGCATGGTCTAGAAAATACATTATATATATATATATATATGTACCTAAAATAATAATATTAAATTTATTACATAAATATCTCTCTCCAAAAACTTCCTGCAGTATTTCCGGACCGATACGACCTTCAAGAAAAGAGCGTACTCCTATATTAAAGCCAGCAACGCACTCGCAACCCCTCTGATGATGCAGGTGTCCATGGGCGAACTAAATGCACCCTTAAATGATATTATTCAGTTCTGTCATAACTGTCGGATGAAAAATACATATTTCTGCCAAATCATATAATTATAAAATATTCTAACTTTAGGCTTATGATTCTCATTGTCCATACAGCCCCATGGTTTCGAAAAGGTCTCGGGTCAAGGATTTGCTTTTGTTGTATTACGGAGTAGTTTTTATTTTATCTGATATGCATCATTAAATTTAGGTCCTGAAGTATCACTCCGTAAGAGCTCCATTGAACCTTTTTAAGATGAATTATTTCAGTTATATATAATAACTCCGTTTTCCTTGTTGTAATAAGAGAGACATCACAAATTAACCTGAACCCAAAGGACTTGTTAACATGCCATGAATAAAGTTCAACAGTTAATTAACGCTATTGTAAACATTATGCCGGATCCTAATCACCCGTCATCAACATTGATCTATTACGCCTGCACCGACTGTGTCGCGCCGCCAAGCCATTTTCAACCTTAAGGAGGTTATCACACTGAATGCGATTGGCATTTCACTCCGATGTGCGAGCGGGATGTCGCTATAACACGCGCGTAGTGTTGTCTTGCTCAAACATCGGACCGACGTGCGAATCGCATGCAGTGTGGAAACCGCCAAAAGCGCTATTCGTGTCGTTCAGCGGTAACCCCCCTGACGCCCGAGTGGCGAAAATGGCTTGTGTTAGTCTTTCAAAGGATTTGTGCTTTGACAGTGTGGGTGGATTAAGGTATTACGCTGGATATCGTGTATTCTGATTGATTTCCCCGATATTGTCGCGTTGGGAATTAAGCGACAGTGAATGTTTGAAATTGTTATTGATTTTGTAGCATTCAAATTTAGACAGCTTTTGTAAGCCTTGAAAAAACAAGCGTTCCTATTTCACAGAATCAGAATGCTTTATTTGTAAAACATAGGTATAAATAGGTCTTAGCTATATTACATTTGAACACTATGTTTCGCCGGTCGGTGTACAAATGTCGGAAGTAACGAAAATCTAATTAAAATTGCACAATGTTGTAACTTATAAAATAAAACAATTACAATTAAATTAAAATACAGTTCAAAATTCAATAAAATTAAAATATATCATTAGTCATGGTTATAATTAATATTTATGTCATAATCATCTAGATATTCTTTTATGGAGTAATATGCTTTATTTACTAGGAATTTGAAAACTTATTTTTTGAATATATGGATGTCCTGTAATTTCCGTATGCTTTCGGGTAAATTATTATAAATTCGGGGTTCCATTCGAAATATACTTTTAGAGAGAAGAGCTGTTTTATATAGTTTATTTTTTATGTTGTCAATTTTACGTGCACTGTTAAATTTTGTATATTGACTTATATTGCTTTTCACATACAATGCTGTTTAATATATATAAAGCGATGGAAGAGTTAATATTCTGAATTCAGTAAATAAAGCTTTACATGAGTTAAACCACATACGGATCGTATACCTAAATTTTTTTGGCGTTTAAATACTAAATCTCTGTCTGTTGAGTTTCCCCAGAAAATTAGCCCGTATCTTAAAGCACAGCAAAAACGGAACCCTTATATTTTCGTCAAGTCCGTCGGTCCGTCCGTCCGCTTTTTCATGTCGTATGAAGGTACGGAAACCTCCATTGGACACGCACTTCGCCGATTTTTTTCTGATAGTTCATTTCAGAGTATGGACTACATTTCTAATCTTTAACAAAAAAATAACCAGTGTAACATTAAGCAAAGTCGTAACGGGCACGGCCCTAGCAAGGTGTTTATTTTCATAAAGCAGTCCAAACTCACGGTTCGGCGTCTCGGTGTATGTGCACTAACTCATACCCTACGGATTCGGGTTGTTATATTGTTAATAGGGTTTTCTTTTTTATATACCACGCCGGTGGTAAACAAGCATACGGCCCGCCTGATGGTAAGGAGTCGCCGTAGCCTATGGACGCCTGCAGCTCCAGAGGTGTTACATGCGCGTTGCCGACCCTTTAAAAAAATGTACACTCCTTTTTTTGAAGAACCCTATACTGTATACCCTCGACAAAAACCTCGGCAGGGAGCTCATTCCACAACAGGAGCGTCCGCGGGAGGAAATTGGGTAATGTCAGTGCTGCAAACTTTATGGTGACAGGCACCAGTAATGGACATGTCGTGTTTAATTGAAAAATGTAACGGTCATGAATTCATTAATGCACAATAAATGCGTAAACTTTGAGTTTCTATAAAATTAAAACTTGTGATCCTCATTCGATCCTATTATATAAACTATTGATAAACAAAATTTTGATGTTTAATCTTTAATTTTCGAGAACTTGATCGACAGGTTTAAAAGTCGACACAACTATGTGCTCAGGTGCAGACATCAAATACTTGACATTGGCAAATTTGTGCCAACTTGTTTGACAGACCGCCATTAAAATAAAAGAAGAAGCACTCTACACTCAACAAGAGTGAACATAAGGTTCTATTAAAAATTTACCCAGACATATGACTAGAGTTTTTTAGTGAGTTAATGGCAGCCAGAAACCTCTTTCATATAAGTAATGATTTGACATCACCAAGAGTGAACTCCGACGAGTTCAATTTGTATTAATTTCACCCCCTTTTACTCTACTAAAATATAGACGCACCGGCTAAGTATCGAGGGTGAAATTAATCCCTTTTTACCACTTACGCCACGTGCACGGAAACCGTTCCGCGCCCCACTGACCCATTTAACTAGCTAAACACGTGATTACACTAGCGGTAATTAAATTACCAATTACCTGTATGACACGGAAATTACAACTGTTTGTTTGGGACGTTTCCCATTATCGGGCGAGTTGTCGTTAATGTTGGCATTGTAACTACGTTAATTCATTAAAGTTTGAATTAGGTGAGGTATTATAGGTATTTAGGCTGCTGAAAAGCGGGAAAAGTCTGCGGTATTGACGAACTACCTATTTGTCCCTCTTGCCGTGGAAACCACTGGCTGTTGGGTCATGACCCTCGCTCCGGGTCGTTCCTTATGCAAAGGTTGTCTGCGGTTCAACGTGGCAACGGGCGTGCGAATTTTGTGAATAGGTCTTGAATTTGTTAGTTTTTAATTGAGGTTAAGATTTTTGAAAGTTGATTTTAAGATTTCCAAATTGTATTTTTGGTTAGGTATTTTCATTATAAATCGTCTGTGGTAACTCACCACACTGGTATCTAGAATTCGAAAAAAAACTAAATTCTCAGAATATCATGAAGACAGAAAAAACAGTATTCTATCGGCATAATTTATATTTTAACTTAGATTTCATTGGGACGCTATATTTTTTTGAAAATGAGAACTGGCTAATTGCCTATGCTATTTAAAAAGTATGCTGAAAGTTGTACAAAACTATTGAAACCGCTGTTCTATTGTAATCTAATATGACCCCAGGATTTCGCCTCGGAATGAGAGATAATAAACTGGAAACTCGTACACATCTTCATTATGGCTTTTTAAAGGATTTCTTAAGTCACAGAAAACCTCTTTAGTACGCGTCGGATGCGTTCCAGATTAACCCTTAAATCGACAGATGAAGGAAGATCGTGAGTTCACACCACCTCGGCGCTCCATAGTAGCAATAATGCTGGTTAAGAAAAAATACAAAAAGGTATCAAATATCATGTCCAGTACTTTGGACGTTGCCGAATTAAATGTTAAATGGGCAAACTGTGGATATGAATCGGAGTGTAGTTGCAACCCAATGCACGGTCGCATGTCTTCTTACATTCGACATACGATCCATCACCATTCTAGCAAGCATATACAATGGGCTGCGGTTCTAAATCTCCTGAGTTGGACAAGTTTGAACACCGCAGGCTTGCGAGGCAGCGGACGCTAGTTGGATGCACTTTACGCTGAATTGACACTTGGTGATCAAAGTGTAAGTCTTGCACTTTGGAAAAAGGGGCATGGTTGCGTTTTCTTTTAAAAAGTAAAAACTTATTCTGCGAGGAAGTCTTCAAAGGCTCTTTGACAAATCAATACAATATTAACATCATATACGGTGTTTTTTTAAAGTCCGTTAATTTCAAGGGTGCAGTCCTGAACTTAAATTAAGTAACTTTCTCAAAGAAACCGGTATGCTAATCAATTCCATGTTGGAGATAATCAATGATTTTTGTTTTCATCTTATTAGGCTTTACGAGCTTGTACACTCGCTTTGGGGCCTGTTTACATATTGATTAGTGTAAAGTATGAGTTTATACATTTGCTACTACGCAACAACATACTATCTCGGACGATCGATATTCGAAATGTCATTGATATGTCATCGTTTTCAATTGTTTAGTGGATTTAAATATAATGCCGGTGTTACAACAACGCTATTTATTACTTTTTACTGGAAACAGTGTTGTGATGGTCTAAGCTTTTGTAATGAAAATTTCGACTACAAGAAAAGGAACAAGGAACTCACTGTAGAATCATTTACAATACAATACAAATCCTCTTTATTGCACAACCTCTGAAAAAAAAATGTACATGGAAACACATAAAAAACATGAAGATAGAGGTAAACAACAGTCGGCCTTATCGCTACAGAGCGATCTCTTCCAGACAACCTTTAGGTAGTGGAGAAATGAAACTTAAATTAACTAATTAGGAGGTGCAAAAAAACAATACCCTACAATGCAATGCAATTTCTGCTTAAAAGTTAAAACATCAGTAGCATCAAAGTCCAAATTGGAAGGTAATGGTAGTTATGTCGTTCTTTTTATTCAAAAGCGGTATTTTGCGGGTAAAATTCATTTGGAACGTATTTTATGACACTTTTGTATTCATGAGCTAATTTATGTTCATTGCTCTTTTTGTTTGGAATATTCTAATATGTATTTAAATTTGTATGAATATTTGCTGGTGGGATATTTCTTATTAAGAGCGTTTATTTCAATGAAGCAGTGAGGGAAAACTTAATTATAAGAGGTAGCACTTCCGGTATCAGATAAAAAACTGTTCAAAAATTAAAAATAAACAATAACATTACGACCTCTAGGGGTTATTGTCGTTAAACCTTAGATGTATGAAGTATCAATACTCATACTAAAATAACCTAAGCTATCGCTATGTTTTTTGCATGGGAAGTTTCATAGTTCACCGCTGAGTGGTGCTTATCAGTCCGTCAACTGTGGATGATGCAACTTGGCCCTTAACCTCTTGTTTGTACGAGTATGCCGATTACTAAATATTCGTGAGTTTTAATCGCATTTTTTTTTAAATTTATTAAATTCAAAGAAGAATACAGTAGTACTCATAGGCACTTATCTGCCAAACAGCAGAGCAGTTTGAAATATGAAAAAATCGTTTGTGGTCAAAAGAGTGATGTCTATCTTGCTGTATATATAGCAAAATAAAAACGCTCTACAAACCATAGCTTAATCTAGACTTAAATCGACCGGGATATAAACAGTGGTTACCTTTTATATTGTTTTTGAGCTCCCGATATTTCGATTTTGCATCTTGTTCACGGGTAACTGGAGATAGCGGGTGCTAAAGTTGTGTAGATCGCGCTTGGTCTACCCTCATTCGCGCGCGCCTGCGTTCTTTAAGTCTAGTGAAACTAACCGTGAATCATTCAAAACTGTCATAGGTTAATCTTCAAACTTTTAAATCATAAAGACCGTAATAATGGCATAATACAATTAAAAATCAAACGAACTTACCAAGTGAAGTGTGATGATAATTATGTGAACAGCTTCATTCGACGCGATTTATTAGTGTTTACATATTGTAGTACGAAAAACGAGTCACGCTATGTTGTTATAACAAAAGTAAACATGTATGCGAACAATATAACGCTTTCCATGGAACATGATCGTCCGCCACGCGGCCAGGAAATTACCCATTTCCTGCCTTCCTGCGCGCAAGAAACGCCAGGAAAGTAGTATGGACAATGGGGTATTTATAAAATTGTCATTTAGGCTTGTCACGCACGGCTATATCTTACGATTGCACAGAATAGGGTAATAATCACAGAGGGTCTGCCGCGAAACACGAAATTCGAAATTTCGTTATTTGCGTCTATCACTCTTGCATATTCGAGCGATAGAAAGGCAGATAACTAAATGTCTATTTTCTACTAGAAAGTTTCCAAAATTGCGACATTTCCACTTGGAAAAATTTCAAAATCATTTTATCTCATATTTTTGTAGAGTCCGTCTCAGCTGATATTGCAACGATTTGAACAGAACAAAATGAGGCCGTGTCATTATAAATGTCATACTTCGGACTGCACAGGAACCATCAACAGATTCGCGCTTCACCTGCGATCTTTGTGGCAGAAAGTGCCGTGCTGCGGATGGGCTTTACAGTCACAGGAAAAGATGTGCCGCACCTCCGATCTCCGACGGCGGACGGACCTCTTCTTCTTCTTCTTAATGACCTGTCGCTGCAACAATCATCTGTCAAGATGCTGTGGCCAATGATGATGCCACACTTTGTCATTGTAAATTCCAATGTAAAGTTAGCTCGATGGGACTCTATGGTAATCGAAAATTTCCATTTACAAAATGTATGTTTCTTTTTATTTTCAATACTACTTCGGTGGCAAACAAGCATACGACCCGCCTGATGGTAAGCAGTCTCCGTAACATGCGAGTTGCCGTCCCTAACACTCCGCACCCTCGTTGTGCTCTGGCAACCTTACTCACAGGCACCAAACCAAGATGAGTGGCGGAAGAAAGGAGAGTCCCTTTGCCCAGCAGTGGCCACTAAATAGGCTATAAAAAAAAGTAAAATTAGCTTAGTAACAGTTTCCTTAGTAATCTTCCCTATCAACTCCGACTCATTTTGACATGTCAAAATGATTTGTTATTATTAAATTAGTACAGAAAAGCATTTAAACTTTTGCTAGCATTTTGTATGGCCTACCTTTTCATGTTTTTATACGTACAAAAGTATCCTCTCATTCATATCAGTCTCTCATTGGTCACCACTGTGGTCGCCACGTGTCGGCACTGCGGTTTGCTCAATAAACAGTTGATTGGTTATCAACCGCAATTAATGCACTTCATGATAAATGTATATAAGCAGCTGTTAGCTAATTATCATTTAATCGTGGGATATTGCAGTTTTATAATAATAAATATACGGGGACTATTTTATACTGATTGACCCAGCCCCGCACTCAAAAAGACAACGATATACATATGTACATACTTATATAGATATTTACATGCATCTACATGGAAAACATCACTCAGGATCAAATATGTTAACGTTCTCTTACAGTATGGATGTTATCGATTGTAATCCTTATTAGAAAACGAAATATACTATAATAAATAAGTTATAGAATATATCATTATAGGCAAATAGTGTGTATCCGCCAAAAATGTTACAGTAACTCACAAAAAAGCATTAGATACAGTCGGCTCATTCTAATATATCTGATAGCGATTGTATAATGTTGACACAAAACCTCTAAAATATTTTTTTTATTAGATTATGTGAAGATTTAGATAGTTGGCAGTCCTGAATTGTGCGTTTCTCCAGAAATTTCTTGCTTCGCACAGCTTAACTGTGGAATGAATTATCTACTACGGTATTTCTGGACTGATACCACCTTCATACCTTACGCAACGCACTTACAAGACCTCTGGTGTTGCGGGTGTCCATGGGCGGCGGTAATCGCTTACCATGGTGATCCGTCTGTTCGTTTGCCTCTTATATCATAAAAAAAAGACTTTAATTTTCATAAAATCGCATAGCCGGCCTTTAAACCACCACAAACCCAACGAAATACACACCATTCGTTTAAAATATTATTCAAAATTGCATGCACTTCGGTAGAAACTTCCATGTATTTATAAACCCATTTATTGAAATAATAACGTAATAAACACGAAAAGGTGAAAGTCATAAACATAAAAAAATGCTAGGGAAAGTTGAAATTACACATAAACTAAGCGATAACTAAGTTACAGCTTTAGTTTACACTAGATGACAGTTTAATTCGGTTTAAACCATCAGAACAGGAAACTTTAGTCTTATCTTTGTATCGAACCACCCCAGTTCAAGATCCAAATCGTCACAATACAAATGTCAACAACTAGCCAACCCCTCTTATTTATAACGTAACTTTCGCATGTTCATATCTACTTCAAAACCCCCAAACAAACTGCAACCTTATCACTCACAGCTAAAGTTTAAATTTAGGTACAGCTACTTAACGGAATACGTTATTATTGTAGACACTTAAAATGCCGCGGTGGCATTAAGGCGGTCTTATAAAAAGTGACCCAATTTGTCAGTTCGGCCATTAGTGGGCAATTAGGGCTGAATAATTTCACGGCGGTTGTGACGCGTGACGCACGTTGTGATATTCAAGGGGAACTGTCAAGTACTGTAATCATTTACATATATCTAAGGACGGGCCTTACGGGCACTAAGAATAGGGCCAGTACTTCGGTGTCACACACGAATTCGAGCCAATCGCAATCGCGCAGTCGAACGCCACAACGCGATTGGTTGATGAGTTCTCATCACGCGCTCGATTGGTCGCAACTAGTTTGCATTAGACTGCATAATTGGCTCGATTTCGTTAGTGACACCACTGAACTAGTATAATTCTTAGTGCCCGTAAGGCCCGTCCTTAGATATATGTCAATGACTGTAATCTAATAATGTGTTGCGCTTCAGACCTTCAGGTATTATTGATCGGATGGTGACTATCGCAGTGGCCGTCTTAATGGTTATGGAACTGGAACGATGATTGTTAGACTCCGACCACGCTAAGTTTTCACTGATTTGGCTGTTACAAATGTTACAATACACACGTTATACTTGATGCTTAAATCCTTGGCATGAAAGCTTAGCGTGGTCCGACTATGTAATCCACTATAGGCCAGGCTTGACTCGGACACTGTTGTTGGTCTGTATTAATTAAGTTCTGTAAACTTAAGTAAACTAGACTTAGCCACTTAGTTAACTTCTGCTAGGAAGCCATGGTGCAACTAGGTTGTGAACTGTCTCAATTAATGGTAGAGTTAAATCTCTTTAAATAGAACCATAAAACGAAAACGAAAACCAAGAAAAGTGACAGCAAATGGCAGTAACATTAATAAAAACCATTCATTAAATAAAAAAAAATAAAAAAATATAGGACATTATTACACAAATTGACTAAGTCCCGCAGTAAGCTCAATAAGGCTTGTGTTGAGGGTACTTAGACAACGATATAATATATAAATATTTATAAATACTTAAATATATAGAAACACACACATGACTCAGGAACAAATATCCGTGCTCATCACACGAATAAATGCCCTTACCAGGATTTGAACCCACTAGGCCAGACCGGTCGTCCATTAAGAATCGATAGACAATAGTCGGGTTAAAAAACTTGGTAATTAATGGCATGGTAATTTACGTTGGCAACTAATGTACCTAACGTATATTTACAATGTTGTAGATACGAGTACAAGACTCCTTTTGCCAAATCACTTAACGTTAACGATTTTATTGTAAGCTCTTGACCAATTTCCCTCCCAATGTTCACAAATACATAAATCATCTTTATCTCCACCAGCTGGATTCCTATAAAAAACAAAAATCAAAACAAACTATGAATAAAATAAATAATCTCGGCTTATTTCACGAGTCAGCACTTGAATTTCAAGCGAGTGGCGACCCTGATGGCGATCGCCGGGAGTTTGCTGGGGAATTCTTTTTTAAATTCGCGTCAACTTGTTGATCGCAGGGTTGTCGCTTGAATTATTCACGCGGCCTTGACCTGTGAGCTATAGTCGCGATGGACGGTGGAAAATTTAAATATTACATAATGGGAAAATATTTTTCTTTTTTCATGTATATTCTGGATAAATAAATGCGTTGCAAAAATCTAAACAATTCACTCCATTACGGTTAAATACATTACAACAGGGCAACCTAGGCTGACAGTTATTGAGGACATATAAAAAAAACATACATTTTTTACATTGAAATTATGTTGTTTATATATTTGTTATGGGGCTTGCACGAAAATGATCGGAAACTCAGTACAGCTACAGGCTATTTGGTATTATTAAACTAGATTTCTATTCAAGATCGACACGCCCCTCCAACTCGTGTACCCGTAATTGAACAGGAAAACCACGAGTTATTTAACGGACACACCCGCATCCCATCCGTCTACGCCGCTGTTTGCGAATTTAAACAATACCCCGCCTACTATTCACAACTGAGAACTGTCCTGATATTACAACGAGTGCGCTTCTCAAACTGGCCATTATAACTTTATCTCCAACTCCAATCACGTGTAAGGGGCATTGGGGTGACATCGAAAGCGGAATATTTTGATAATAACAAACATCTATACAACCAGAAGAGCACTTTTTCTGTCTGGTTTCTGACAAAGTCCTTTTGAAAAAAAAAAATAGCGGCAGTTTATCTCCGACCTTCATAAAAGCTGCATGAATTTTCTATAAATCTAACCATTCATTATGAACAGTAACCATCAGATATTTCGAAATGCCCAACTTACTACTTCGTTGGCTCAGCGACCCAAAATGAGACTTGACCTCCGGCACAAAACAGCGCCGCTTTTCTCGGTCCTGTGCGACTAGTCGCCAATTGTTGACTCGAAGTTCGCGCAGAGTTTTGCCCACGGCACTTAAAAATATCTTAACACGCACTCTAACGCCTTTACAATAGCGGCCTGTTCAGATTTGTGAGCAGCTTGACCGTTCTGATATATTTGATGGCGACTGTACTATATCAGAATCATTATACCTTCGACCCTTTGTTTGGTTTGAGACTAGGTCGACTTATATACGGATCTCCCGAAACGTTTATTAACAGACCATCCTTATTACGGCACAAGCGATTGGGAACAACAGTACCCGCAGAACAGGGCATTATTCACCCTGGTGTCGCGGAACTGAATAATTCAAATGCTCAACAAGTTGCTTATAGATGTGGAAGTAGGTTTCAAATGGTAAGCAAAACAGAAGTAATTATGCAAGCTAAACATGGTCTGAATGTTATTAATAAGTTTGATATCTACAATATTCTGCATCCACCTCTTTGCGGTGATGAGTCCGATCGGTGTTTTCATTTATTAATATTTTAGATGCCATTTGGCTACGGAACCCTAAAAATGTACTGTTTATGTCTTACCGTTGACAATATTGATATAGCGTTAATCTGCCTCAAAGACGCAAAGCGATTAAGAGCACATGTCGAGGCATTGACGATAAAGTACCGATTTTAGTTTGGCATAGCGGATGTCTGTACAGTGTACAATGACATTCCTTAGGTGTTTTCAGTTTTCAGAGCATGCTAAAGGCTTCGAGAATCCCACCCCATCGCGTGTAGCGAATACTTGTAAATATCGAATTAGTAGTGGAGCCGTAGCGTCACGAATGCAAATGAAGTGACCTGTTGACATCAAGTAGCAAATAGTACTTGTTGTTATCACTTAACGAGCTAGCCGGTCCAACGCATTGTGTACGGTCTCAGTGACAACGACCGGCGGGGATTACTCTGATATTTATTTATTTATTTAAGCTTTATTGCACACATAAAGAAAAATGTACAAATGGCGAACTTAATGCCAAAAGGCATTCTCTACCAGTCAACCATTGACATTTGTGTATGTTGGTGCAGGAAAAAATAATAACAAATAATAAGGAAAAAATTAAACGTGAAGTCAAATAATATTAAAAATATATAAATAGTTAAATACTACTATTTATATAATGTATAAAAGATAGACTAATACATATAATTATGTACATATACATGATGGTGAACCTTATTTAAGATTTAATTTTTTTTGATATTCAACTTGCTTGCTGGAGTTTTCTGGGCTAGGTTTAGCTAGCGACAAATCTCCCGTTTAGCTCGATTCCCACACGACCCCAGATCAGGTTGAGCCGCTCTATTGATCTCTACGCTATTGGTTGATTCCCGCGTATCTCCTCTCATCTCCGCCTCAGTGAAAAAGCAGTCTGAGACTAATCAGTACCAATCACATCAAGAATGTCCGCTGCATAAGCATTCATGCAGATGCGTTTCTGTCAAGAGCTCCAGGCAGTCGTTTTCTAAAAGTTAAAAGAGCTGCTGAAAATAATTAAAATACAACAGCCCCGACTACTATTAGAAATCTTAATAATAAAATACAATTATGCTTGTGACATGACATTAAAACTCTCCAAGAGGCCTCCACGTGTTGGATCTATATCCTCATGCAAGCCTATCAAAAGACCGGGATTTATAGGCCCGTGAAATCCAAGGAAATACAATTCGGCCTGAAATTCTGAAATGACATGCCTAAGTGCCTAAGGGCCTAAGTTGTGTGATCAATTTACTCATCACCGCTCGGTAAGCAATGAGAACATATTTCTAACAGCCCTAGAACGGACACGATACCATCGAGGAGTGTTTGTGCCCGGGGCGACTTGTATAGTTTAACGCCTTTGTGTCGATTTAAATTATGTTTGCTTTTAAACTGACTGTCTGTTACACAATTTAAAACGTGATAATGAGATGCTCGGAAAATATTTCACAGGAAGATAATTGAAAATAGCTCTGATACAAATTTAAGCTGCGGTCTTCACATAGGATGCGGATCGTACCTACACCGCGTCGGCGCCTTTACTTAAGCGCCAGTAGGGTCTATGGGACTAAAGACCATTGTGAATTCCCTGTGATAATGATTTAACGAAGTATTTAAAAAAAACTTAAGCTTATCAAGAGGTCTAGAGCTCACATAGCCACTAGTTTTATAGCTACATCATGCCAGATCTTGCGTCTGCGTGTGTTAAACCTGCACCCCCACGTGTCTATCCACAAGTATGAACATTGAACAATAATGAGAGTTCATTCGTAATCATACCCAGCAGCGATCACGAGCGGCGCGTTAATCATCAATCAGACAACTCCTGATTACTCGAATAATCTCAATCGCGATATGTCCGAGGCCGACGTGAGATGAATTAATACCCTCATTCGAGATGAGGGTAGATAATCATGACTTTATAAGGAAAGCGAATGTTTAAAAAACAGAGTGAGGTCGGAGACTTGATCGAAAATTATCTTTTTTTTTTCAATTATGTCATTGATTTATGTAATATTAGTTAGGTAAGTACCTGTTACTGTTATCCGACAGGGGCCTTAAATAACGTTTATTAATTTAATAATTAATGCTTTTTTACTTTCTTAAGGCAGAGCGATGGCGAGGATGAAAGTAAAGGTTTCATTATAACACTATTATGATGGTATTCGGGAAATTTTGTGAAGAAAAATATCGTGAAGAAATCGTAATCTTAATAACACGTTTTCTCTCAGAGTTAGAATATTTGATGATTGACGTGAAAAAGCGGCTCAATGGTTTCCTGCTTTATGATGTTATCGGGAAAGTTCATCCCATTAAATATAGTTAAATGTAGTTTGTATTCGTAATAAAATAATGACTGGAAGAGGAAGAGAGTTAGCGGATGTTTTGGAAAGGAGACGAATAAACGTAGCATGTCTGCAGGAGACGAAGTGGAAGGGACAGAAAGCAAGAGAAATTGGGGCGGGGTATAAGTTTTACTATTGCGGCAGTGATGGAAAAAGAAATGGGGTAGGTGTAGTGTTAGATAAGGAGCTTAAAAACAAGGTGATGGAAGTAAAGAGAGTGAATGATAGAGTAATTATCGTTAAATTGTTGATAGAAAACTTGATTCTGAATGTTATTAGTGTATATGCACCGCAGACTGGATGTGATGATAGTTTGAAAAAGAAATTCTGGGAGGATTTAGATGTGGTAATTATGGGAATACCAGAATGTGAGGAGATGTACATTGGAGGAGATTTTAATGGACATGTGGGAAGAATGAATGACGGATATGAAAGAGTGCATGGGGGCCGTGGTTACGGAGTCAGGAATCAAGCGGGAGAGGCTCTACTGGAAGCAGCCTTAGCTTTTGACTTAGCCATAGTGAACACCTACTATCAAAAGAAAGAACAACACCTTATCACATACCGTAGTGGCCACCACTCTACCCAAATTGATTACTTTCTTTTAAGAAGGAGTAAAATACATTCGGCTAAGGACTGCAAAGTAATACCCAGTGAGAGCCTAGTTTCCCAGCATAGGTTACTGATTCTAGACTTAAATCTTAAAGTACAACATTTGCAAAAGAACTCGAAGCCCCCACCTAGAACAAAATGGCATAGATTGAGTGATAGGGAGTTAGCTGAAAATTTTAGAAAAAGAATAGTCGATAAAATGGTAGGAATGGGCGACATGGCAGGGATGAGAGCGAATGATTGCTGGAATGAAATGGCGGTATGTTTACGAAGTGTGGCAAGGGATGTTTTTGGGGAAACAAAAGGGAAAGGAAAGATTGATAGGGATACATGGTGGTGGAACGAAGATGTGCGAACGATTCTGAAAGAAAAGAAGAATGCTTTTAAAGAATGGAAAAAGGTGGAAGAGGGGAACGATAGAGAGAAAGAAATCAAGAGGTCAGCTTATTTAACAAGTAAGAAGAAGGCTAAGAAAGCAATAGCAATCGCAAGGGCCAAGGTACAAGATAAATTGTACGATTTCCTGGAGAGCCCCCAAGGCCAAAAAGACCTTTACAGAATAGCAAGAGAACGAGAGAAGAATGCAAGAGATATAAATCATATGAAATGTATGAGAGACGAAGCAGGAAAGATTTTGACGGATGACAAAAGCATAAAAGAACGCTGGAAGAACTACTTCAATAAACTTATGAACGAAGAGAATGATTGGAGTGGAGTGCTAGAAAATGATAGATGTAACATAGGTATGGTGAAAGAGATCTCTGTAGAAGAAGTAAGGTTGGCAGTGCAAGGTATGAAGAATGGGAAAGCGGTTGGGCCAGATGGTATACCTGTGGAAGTATGGAAGTTTCTGAAAGCGGATGGATGGAAGTGGCTGACTTTATTCTTTAATAAGTTGTTGCAAGAAGAGGCGATCCCTGATGAATGGTGCAACAGTTCGCTGGTGCCCATCTTTAAGAATAAGGGTGATGTACAAGATTGCAACAATTATCGGGGAATAAAGCTCATGTCACATAGTATGAAGATATGGGAAAAAGTAGTAGCGAGACGAATGAGAGAAGAAAGTGAGGTAACACAGAACCAATTTGGGTTTATGCCGGGCCGGGGAACTACGGACGCCATATTTGCACTTCGCCAATTGTGCGAAAAATATAGACTTGCGCAAAAGAACTTACACATGGTGTTCGTGGACCTGGAAAAGGCATACGATAGAGTCCCCCGTAAGGTTCTGTGGTGGGCTATGAGAGAAAAAGGAATGCCAGAGAAGTATGTGCGGCTTATTCAGTCCATGTATGATAGAGCCAGTACTCACGTCAGGTCTGAAGCTGGAGTAACCGACAAGTTCAATGTGGCGGTAGGTTTACACCAGGGGTCAGCTTTAAGTCCGTATTTGTTCCTCCTGGTTATGGATGCTCTGACATCGAACATACAGGAGGAAGCACCCTGGTGTATGCTGTTTGCTGACGACATTGTTCTTGTCGGAGAAAATGCACTTGAGGTCCAGAGCAGACTGGGAAAATGGCAAGAAAAGCTGGAAAGTGTGGGACTGAAAATAAGCAGAACCAAAACGGAGCATATGTTCTGCGATTTCGGTGGTCTATCCAGTTTTTCCCATATTGCCTTAGACGGTGTATCCCTACCAGTCTGCTCCGATTTCCGGTACCTTGGGTCATTGATCCAAAGTGACGGCAACATCGACCGTGACGTGAAAAATAGAATAAATGCGGGATGGATGAAATGGCGACAGGTCTCTGGAACAACTTGCGATCCACGAATGCCCCTTAAACTTAAGGGGAAAATCTACAGGACGATCGTGAGACCTGTTGTAATGTATGGATCAGAATGCTGGGCGACAAAAGTGACGGATGAAAGAAGAGTGCACGCAGCGGAAATGAGAATGTTGAGATGGATGTGTGGAGTGACGAGAAAGGATCGAATTAAGAATGAGTATATAAGGGGAAGTTTGAAAGTAGCACCGGTAGCGGAGAAGATAAGGAGTGGTAGGTTAGCGTGGTATGGGCATTTAATGAGGAGGGATGAATGCCATATAGGAAAAAGAATGTTAGGAATGAATGTTGATGGACGGAGAGCGGATGGTAGACCCAAAAAACGATGGATGGATTGTGTGAAAGAGGATATGAGAAAGAAAGGAGTGAGTGCTGAGGTGACGAAAGATAGAGGAGAATGGAAGAGAAGAACGTGTTGTGCCGACCCCACATAACGTGGGATAAGGGCAGGAGGAAGAAGAAGAATAAAATAATGACTTAACATTTCCCCACACAATTGTACTGAAATTTAAATTCAATCGTTCCTATTCATCCATTAGCTATTAAATCTGCGGGGCTTTAATCAATTGTAGTTTCATTTATTGTTGTTAGTCAAGTCAACAAGGAACATAATTAATATTAGTAAATCTCCCCGATTGCTGCGTAATACGCAGAAAATGATTCTGAGTAATGGCGAAGACTGAGGAAATGTGTTCAGTTACAGGCTAACAGCATGTTCCTTTTAAGATACTTAAGATCGTATTCGTCAGGGAATACAGACAGAAGAGAAAAGCCTGGCTTGGTCTTACTTCAAGGAAGTAAATGGTGTGATAAAATGTACTCGAATGTCTTGCCAAAATTGGAAGAATAGTATAAGTATAATTATGGGTTCTAATTTATTCACAGAATGTTTATACTGTAATCTTATATTTGGGAATAATATATATATAATAATAATTCAGCCTATAGGTATACGTCCCACTGCTGGGCACAGGCCTCCTCTCATGCGCGGGAGGGCTCGGGCTATAGTCCCCACGCTAGTCCAATGCGGATTAGGGACTTCACATACACCTTTGAATTTCTTCGCAGATGCATGCAGGTTTCCTCACAATGTTTTCCTTCACCGAAAAGCTAGTGGTAAATATCAAATGATATTTCGTCCATAAGTTCCGAAAAACTCATTGGTACGAGCCAGGATTTGAGCCCACGACCTCCGGATTGAAAGTCGGACGTTATATCCACTAGACGTCTAGAAAGGGTTATAAATAAGCATTATAATGAGGAATCGCTTTCATGTAAAAATAAAACCTAAAATGACAATTTCGGGTCATACGGGATTTTTTAAGTTTGAATAAACCTTAAGTAAGATAAATTTGGACGTTAAATCTCCGCATGTGGATCAAAGTCATAAATCAAGTGTTACATTTTATAAACCCTTTTTGATTGGCTTATATAGTGTAATGGGGCTTTTAGTAATTACACACGAGTGCGATAAAAGCGACAACAGTTAGAGCAAATTAAACGGGTGCCAGCTTTGTTGTAGATATGAATAATTTAGAAGTCGTTTCTCTAAAAGACTACTAACTTGTAATACGATTTACTATTTATTGGAAACAATATTGGATAATTGGACTACCTATTTGTGTTAGAAAATGACTACGCCCTGAATTTTAGTGAAGAAAACACACCGAACGTAAATAATATAGGTACCGTAGTAGTAGTACACGGTACTATGGCACGGATTACATGGTATTCTAATAATATACCGTGTTTGTACTCGTTCAAAAAAGTATCTAGAAAGGCACTTATGTCAACAAAAATGTTTATGTTTACTCACATTTAAGTCTCTAACCCTGACCGAGCGCAAAGGCAAGCCCAAGCCCTCATTAGAGAGTCGCAAACCGGAGTTCGCGGAAAAATATCACGTACGGATAAACAAGATGGGACAAACACCGAGCCGCATCAAAGAGGCAAAGCGATCAAGAGCAAAGCTTTAAGTCTCGCGACGTAAGGCTCGGCCAACTGTGAGCGTAGCTGTGGTATATAGTCTTGTGGAAAAATATCACGTACGGATAAACAAGACGGGACAAACACCGAGCCGCATCAAAGACGCAAAGCGATCAAGAGCAAAGCTTTAAGTCTCGCGAGCTAAAGCGCGGCCGACTGTGAGCGTAGCTGTGGTATAGTCTTGTGGAAAAATATCACGTACGGATAAACAAGACGGGACAAACACCGAGCCGCATCAAAGACGCAAAGCGATCAAGAGCAAAGCTTTAAGTCTCGCGAGCTAAGGCCCGGCCGACTGTGAGCGTAGCTGTGGTACAGTCTTGTGAAAAAATATCACGTACGGATAAACAAGACGGGACAAACACCGAACCGCATCAAAGACGCAAAGCGATCAAGAGCAAACCTTTTGTCTCGCGATCTAGCGTGCGGCCGACTAGCATGCGTAATTGCGTAGGCCATGGTCGCCAACATATTTTTTTTTATAGTTTCTTTACACGTAATCCCTTTAGACTTGTATGGACATCATATCATGTCGTCAGGTATTCATTTAACATATTATGCTGTAAACATTCACGTCTCGTAAGAATACATTTTTTTTATTTAACTGACACCCCAAGTGTTCCATTTAGGACGAAAGCAAGCCACAGCCTAAGATTGAGCCGGCAAAACGCGCGCCCGCGGTTCACGCAAATGAGACGTTGGCCCAACACGTCACGGCACCAACGTGCAACCAAATATAACCATCACAAATTAGACCACATTTCCGCTACAACTCACACTCTACGTGTTCCATTTAGGACGAAAGCAGGCCACAGCCTAAGATTGAGCCAGCAAAGCGCGCCCCGGGGCTCATGCAAATGAGACGTTGGCCCAACACACACGGAACCAACACCAGACCAGACATAACTATTCCGTGTGAATCATCTTTTCCAAAATACGCTTTGGTTTTTTTGCTTGATAGGTGGCTGTAGGTAATCAACTAATCGTTCCCTCTCTATGAACCACGTTCATAAATACATTAAATACTAAGGTTATTTATTTAAACGGTTATTTATTTAACTTACGGGTTGGTCCGATAGGAGATTTTTCGAGTAGTTATTTCTTCGAGACTTGTTGGTCAAGATTAATATAAAAAAAGTCAGTGGGCATCCAGTTCTTATCAATGCCCGGCCTCTGAAATTAAATATAATTGCTGCTATATTTCGTAAAGCTTAGCTGTAGAAACATAACCAAAAAATAACTTATCAATCTTACTTAAGTATCATAGATCGCCGTTTAAATACAATAGCGCTGTATATCTAAAGAATATGTTTATTGTTTCAGGTATGTATGCAGTAATTTACGCCTTTTGGAGAGCTTCAAAATATATGGTATGGGATATTATAAAGATAGATCTAGCTTTCGTTTCTCTTGCGATACTCATAGGTTAAAAGCAGGTTAAAAATACATAACGATAGATTGAAGTAGGATCGCTAGAATTAAAAATAAAGCGTTTGGACAGACAGACGGACAACTATAAGGATTCCGTTTTTTCCTTTTGAGATACGGAACCCTAAAAAGTAACAACTCTAAAGTACATATTGTTAACTTTAAATATAATGCTCAGTAATTCAAATAACATAAAAATATATGTACAGCTTGTTTAATAGTTAGTTTTAACTTTTAAAATCGTTAAGCTTGTCAATTCATAATAAAACTCTGTAGGGCGGGTCAAACATTGATTTCCCACGATTATTTATTACCGGAAAGCATGGGCAAGTCAGCAACTTTGACAAAACTACTTGGCATCTGTATTCTGCACTGCCATTTACATAAAAAGTTAACATTGCGCAACAACACTTGCTGACACTACATTGAAAAAAAAAAATACTCCACGAGAAGTTATTGTTTTTATATTGATATGATTAAATCACTTACGAGTCAAAAAATTAACAAATTGAATTAATCTGTATTACCGCTCCATAAAAAAGATAAATTTTCCCTCTGAATAATGTAATTGCGATAGTGCAAAGAGACTTAGACTTAATCCTCAAAGACAACAGAGGATGCTCACAGCGCGTGAAGTGAGCAGTTTTCAAGTCGAATCGTTTAATATGCTACGAACTGCTGGCATAGGGTTGTCACAAATTAATTTTATTGAGAAAACGGCTCGGCGCTGTTATTGTCATTACAAAATGATGACATCATTGATTTGATAATGAAGTAGTTTTTTAGGGTTCCGTACCTCGAAAGGAAAAAACAGAACCCTTATAGGATTACTTTGTTGTCCGTCCGTCCGTCTGTCTGTCTGTCAAGACCCTTTTTCTCAGGAGCGCGTGGAGGTATCAAGCTGGAATTTATATCAAATACTCAGGTCTATTAAACTTCTAAGCCAAGGCAATCAAAAGATACAGCCGTTTATGCCACAAATTTCCGCAAATTTTCGACACTTGCAAGAGAATCAAAACCTACAGGCTACTTCCCGTGAACTCAGAATCTTGAAATTTGGTACGAAGCAACGTCTTATAGCACATATAAAGGAAAATTTGCGAAAACCTTGAAAATTGTTTTTTTTTGTTCATATTGTGGCTGGCTCACGGTTTCTCGAGATGATAATGACTTGTTTAGAAAAAGCCTTGTAATTTCATTGTGATATTTATAAAAATTAAACATAACACACACATACATAACATTTTTTTTGTCTTGTTCTGCCTGTTTTAAGTTAACCTGTTTATGTGCAATAAAGTGACATACATACATACATAAACCTGGCATAGAATAAATAACAGGTTTTTGCATTCTTTTTTGTCAATTTACGATAGGATGCAATGCGATAACCCTACTAGTCTTCCACTCGATGTGAAGCGAGGTCCTAACGATTCTGTTGTTCACGTGCGCGTATTTACTCGGCTGTTTCGTGGTTTCGTGGGACTATTGGTATAGTTTAAGTTAAAAGAAAGTGGTTAAGAGAAAAGGGGATGGCCGCTTCTCCATACAAATATAATTCCCATTTTCCTCTCGGGATATTGACATTATGGAAAATATTTTTACATAATTTGATGTAAATTAACTATAGCTATGCGCCTAAATTTGACCGTTTTCGATTTTTTGATTATTGTAAAAATTACGATTTTTTGATTTTGTAATGCTCCTAACTTTTATAAAAATAGAAAAAATCTCACGTAGAGGCATAGCTGTGGTTGATAAACAACAAATTGTGTCAAAATATATTTAATAATGTTAATATCCAGAGAGGAAAATGAGGACTACGTTTGTATGAAAAGGCGATATCGTGCGGATCCTCCACTTTTGTCTTAATGTTTACCTTTAGAATTACACGCAACTAATCCTAATCCGAATAAAGCCTTCCACTGGGTTGCTGGGTCCATGACAATTCTTGTTGTAGTTGCCAAGTATATTGTACATATTAGTCCACATATTAGTCAGTGATTATTGAGAGCGCTAAGCACTGCTAGTCTGCTACTAATAAACTTAAATTTGATAACATGGACTGTCAAGATCCTGTATGTAAACTTATACAAGTTTGCAGTTAAATAAAGCTGTTGGATGCCCTACATTGTCTCAAGGCCGTTGCATATTGTAGCAAAGCTCCGGTTTCTATACATGCGAGCTGTCGCATCGTTTGTGTTGCGTGTCTACGCACATTACGGGCACGCAACGCTAGCAGTGTGACATCTGACATATAATTCCATATATATGCATGTGCTGGGCAACTGTGCGGTTTGCATTTGTGTGTCTATGTTGAAGTCGTGCTACAAACACCTAAGTACGGTAAGACTAATAGCGAGTCATTAATTAATTTATTTAGTGATTTTAATTTTATAATCAAGGACAAGAATGTTATTTTTTCTCGATAAATATATATAGTATCCAAATTATTCATTTCCAAAATAAAAGCAAAAAAAATAAATATATCAAAAAGTTAGGAAAAAAAAAAACGCTTCCTTCATTTCCTAAAATTATTTCAGACATTTTCCAACTTATTGGAAAGTTTCCGCGACTTACGAACGAGTGATGAACGTGCGAACGCCTAACACTATCGCACTCATACGCCAGAGCGGCGTGTATGCGGATCCGCCCTAGCGTTTGAAGATCGCCTAAACCTGCATTGTCTATATGTGATTCGTAAAGAAAGCCCAAATAACACTCAATCGGGAAAGGACAACGCATGGATTACTCGTAGAAACAATTACGGTGCGAAGGGCCGATGGTAATCTGGACGCAAATCTCTTCGGCTTTGATCCGATATCGGCATCAGCCTCGTCTGATAGGGATCTGGCAGGCTAAAGCGAACATCGAACATCTTTTGTCTCCATCGCTCTTGCAATATTGGAGTTATATAGATCGAGACACAAGTTTAGACGTTCGCGGTAGGCCCCTCGTACGTAACGACTTTTGCTCTTCACATTAGTGATGTGGTTTTTGTCATACATATTGCGAAAACTTTAACCTTTTGAGTAGCATGGTCTGATCTTTGACCTTGCAAGGCCAACCATACAAACTCTCTGTCTAAACTGGGATTAATTTAAAGAAAGCAGTGAAACATAAGAAATGCTACTTTATTTGGTTTATAAAAAGTTATAGTTAGATAGAAAAGGAGGGTACATTTTAAAGAATAATTATCACAACCATAAATACATCTCTTTTTACTGTACAAGATTTAGTTTATACCTTTGGATTACTTCCCAGTTGTGTTTTGTGATTTTTATGACTCACCTATGTGGGAAATAAAAGACTACTGCGATCATCAAGTACTTTACACATAGGTAACATTTACTTTTCCTTGACTAATAAAAGTTGAAAGGTAACGTGTGTAGGTACAAATAAATTGAGAAATACAATTTCGCCTTTCATTATTCAATAGAAATAAATACACCTGTTATCTTATCGCTGTTTATGGTCGAGAATTTTAATGAACATTGGCGTAATTTCACAATGAGTTATTGTCAGATTGGAGTATTATCAATCAACCCCTTTGTACCCTGGGGTGTCGTTGGGGCTTAATGAGTAATATTGGTAGGATACGTGAGCAGGTTGTGCAGGCGGGAATAGTAGAAATTACAACGTGTTATTTTATATTATAAAAACCTATCTGTAATTTTGACACACAGTTTTCAAGACACCTTCCTGCCGTCACACTATTCTACTAAGAATATACATACAACGCCCTGAAATGTCCGATAGAATACATGCTAGCCTGGATAAGAGGGCCACAAATTAGAGTTTGGGCGCTGCCAGTCTGTGGCGGGCGCTCGACCGTGTTTACATGTAGGATGGAGCTGGAAACACACTGAGAGCGGATAAAATATTATCTGAAACTGAGCTGGATATAATATAACATAGTCAAAAGAATAAAAGTGCGATGTTTTTTTAAGTTACGGTAATTTGCGTTTGTTAAAGTAGTTTTTATTTGTCAATATGCGTAGAAAGGAAAAAATGTGTTTTGAAAGGATCGCCTGCAATTTTTTCAAATTTCTCTCGAGACATATCTCTGTAAAAACCTTACATCTTGGAGCATTCGTTCTGAGAAAGAAAAGACTGGGGAGTGGATAAAGTTATCTGAGATACGACACATACATTTCGACATTAAGTTTAAGTCAAGTTGTCAAAACTAGATCCGAACTTGCATAAACTTCCCGCCAAACATTTAGCTCTTGCCCAAGACGTGGCCTTACTTGTCCGTGCTCCTGACGTGACTGTTTCGGAATCTTGACGTCGGTTTAGCGCTAGCTTGCCAAACTAAATTCTAAGTCACGCTTTTAGCCAACAATGCGCCGGCTAGGCGTGGCCTTAGCCGTCTTTGTTTCGGATGCATATGTTGCGGAGTGGGTGTGCTCAGATTGGTTCGCGTTGAATTTTCGAGCACCATTTTATACTTGTAGTGATCTCGGCATACGTACATACTAACAGCAATACTCTATTATGCCGGAAATTAAAAGAATGCAAAAGTTATCGCACCCCACGCTAAACTTGCGACGGAAGATATGGCCATCATGAGGGTTTTTACCTTTTGCCTTAATTAATCTACTTCTGCAGGGCTGCAACCAGTTGGCGTTTGAAATTTAAACTACAAGTGTCAACTCGTGGTACGCCTACGGTCATGGCATTTCTCCTTTATTAAAACGTGTAAATATTCAAAATAAAAATTATCTGGTGTTCCTTAAATATCAGCTCCCGCGGCGATCGGAAACATTTCTAACTCCGGTGTGAAACACGGTTAACTTGCCAAACTAAATGGCGAGTTACATGCGCTTTAATTTAATATTGTAATGGGAACCTCGTTTCTGGTCAACAATTATCCCAATGCTTTGATATGAGCAATTAGTTTTGTGCTGTAACCTTATATCTTGACTAATTAGAGAGTGACATCAGTATATAATGAGATAGCAACATTAATTAAGTCGAACCTATCACTCAAACTCCGGCAGAACTTTCTTTCGTGTTTACCCTCTTTTTAGGGTTCCATACCCCAAGGGGTAAAACGGGACCCTATTACTAACACTCCGTTGTCTATCTGTCCGTCTGTCACCAGGCTGTATCTCATGAACCGTGGTAGCTAGATAGTTGAAATTTTCATAGATGATGTGATTCTGTTTACGCTATAACAACAAATACTAAAAAGTACGGAACCCTCGGTGGGCGAGTCCGACTCGCACTTGTTGGGTTTTTTATGATATAGGAGGCAAAAGAGCAACGAATCGCCTGGTATTAAGCAATTATCGTCCCCCATGGACACCTGCCACACCAGAAGCGTTGCAAGTGCTTTGCTCTCTTATTGTCTTACATATTTTTTTGTAAACCTATTCTATAATAGTGAAGGTGAAGCGGTGGTGGCCTTATGGGTATAACGACCGACTTTCAATCCGGAGATCGCGGTTTCAATCAATTCAAATGTACGGAATATCATTTAATATTCCCCATAAGCTTTTCGGTGAAGGAAAACATCGTGAGGAAACCTGCAAAGAAATTCAAAGGTGTATGTGAAGTCCCCAACCCGCATTGGGCCAGCGTGGGGACTACCTACAGCCTAAGCCCTATCGCGCATGGGAGGAAGCCTGTGCCCAGCAGTGGGACGTATGTAGGCTGAATTATTATTCTATAATAGTAGATAGGAGTCGTAGTCTCATGTGCTGCTATTCATTGACGCTGATTGTATATCGTTTTAACTAGTCCCCCGTCGCCCAGGTTTAGTTATTTACCGTTGGACTGTATTGAAATATATCCGCGCCCCTCGGGGTGTTGTTTATAACGGTTACAATGCAAACGCAGTTGGATGCAGGAAGTGCACCTGACGTTTCAATGACCTGATTTACCTATGAGATTTACCTTCAAGGAGAGGTATTGTTATATACTCGTTAGTGATTCCATTTCATTGCTTGAAGTAAAGTTGATATTAATTAAGGTGCGAGCGTTTTTGCTTGAATTATATTTCTTACTAGAAAAAAGCAAAGTATCCATATCTAACTATAAAAAAGTAGTGCTGCGTCTTGTACATTATATTTTTTAAATCTAATTTTCCAAAAATATAAAAAAGCCATACAAAACTGAAAAAACACTCTTCAAAAACTTTCCCTTCACTTGCATATATAGGTTTACCTTGAACGAGAAACTTTGTTGCGTATTTCATACATTGTGATCCCGTTTTCATTGGTATAGAGTGTAGTTGAAATTAATTAAGTTATCCTTCGAGCGTTGTTTGGAGTTTCTGTCGTCTCAATATTGAATGTTGCCAAAAATAGATTCAGGTGCAGGGAAATTTTCTGTCTATTGTTCTAAGACTTTTCCTCGCCGGCCATTGTCTTCTGCACTTAAAAGTATTGTTACGTAACTTAATCACTTCATACTAACTCTTAAATAATAGGCACCTGAAATAATTTATTATGCGTAGCAGTTTTTGCTCTCGTTCCTATTCTATTTTGTATTGCTAATATTGCTATTTAACGTTTCATTGCATTTTTTTTACATATTTTATTATTGTAACTTATAGTTTACCTTTCTCATTAAGATCATAATTTGCCGTATGTCAATGCACAATATAAAAACACAAAGTTTAAATTAATGAATAATACGAGCAGTAGTCTTGGATAAGTCGGAGCAAATATTTTAACCCAATATATAATTTTAACCTTATTGAGCTTCAGAAAAAAAAACTGTATCTGTTTGATAAATAGTACGCTGCCAGTGGTAAGTGGTGGGTTAAGCTGTTACAGAATGGTAGTTACTTATAAAAAGTTATTTGATCCGCTACTTTTGATGCTGACTGTACCTATCGTATCTGAGGCTTTGTTTTCCATTACCTAATATATATTAAACCAGTGAAACATGGCACTGTTTTATTGATCACGCAACAGCAGGGGGTTGCTCAGTAAAGTAGCGCCGGGGACCAAAGTTGAGATTTCCGCACTGGCCCCCGGGGTGTTATTAGTAATATAATGCACGCTAGGTGCGCTGGTTAGCTGCAGAAGTGCATCTGACGTGTTTGTAATTATATAGTTGTAGCTATATGGGACATGGGATGGGATTTCGTAAATATTTTTTAACACATGCAAATTGAAAGATGCGCTAGTTAGCTACCTAACTGCAGTGTTTTATTAAACACGCCCCCTGTTGCTCAGTAAACTAGCGCCAGGGAGTCCAGGGACCGAAGTTGAGATTTCTGCACTGGCCCCCGGGGTATTGTTCGTAATATAATGTACGCTTAGTTACGCTGGTTAGCTGCAGAAGTGCATCGAACGTGTTTACTTATAGTATTCGAGTACTTAAATGTTTTTGCTTCTACTATTATATAATTGTTGCTCTATGGGAAACTGACAATGTACCTCGATAATGTAGTAATTTTAGTATCGTAATCAATTATTATCGATTAATCCTCAAATAATCGCATCAAATGACACATTGCTCTCTAAAACAATAAAATAAAAACGAACTGCTGAAATGTACTTTTTTTTGCTAATGTGAAAGTTATAAAATTTCTTTAAGGTAAAAAATATACAGAAACATATAAATATTATAAAGGTGCGCTCAAGCGACTTAAAATTTTACAAATTAACCACATTATGACATTAGTAGTAATACAAGTGAATTGCAAGATTCACTGCTAGTGACAGGATCAATTTCAAAAGTTCAAATGATGTTGGCACTGTTACGTCTTCTGTTAAATGTCAAGTTGACCTTGTCGCATTAATTGATAGCCGGTGTCAGAGTTAATTAATAATATATCGGGCGAAATAGCTTTTAGAGCATGATTTTTAAGTACCGTTCTCAAAAAATACATGTATTTTCAGGTGTAAACGAATGATCATAGTGACAGCTATATTATTAATTAACTCTGACACCGGCTATCAATTAATGCGACAAGGTCAACTAATTTCGGGCGAAATAGCTTTTAGAGCATGATTTTTAAGTTTTTAAATTAGTAAGTACATTTTCGCGATGGCAATGAGAATTCTAATATCCGTTGCAGACCAAGTTAGATTAGAGTTTAGAAGTGATATCCTTTAATGACACTGTGAACCAAAGTTCCAGAGCTTCTAATAATACGCCCTTACGTTTACGTGAACCTCGCTGGGATTCATGGAATTGAAAAAATGTTTAATCCGATAAGTTGTGAAAAGTTTAAATTGAATTATGACCGAATGTATAGAACGAGAACGACCCTTGTTTAAAAATGCCCGTATCATTTCATTCAAGTTGCAGATTAAAATGATCTCTAGGGAGGTGATAATTTAATCATAACTTTGTACAGTCGAAGGTTTTTTATGCTCACAGGGTATCAAATCAGGGTAAAAAATCGGGATGTTACTCTTATTGCAGAGTTTTCAGACTAACATTTTTAGTAAGTGAAATTAAATAGATTATCATTATGTTCGTCATCGTAATCCACGATGACGCGCAGATTTGTCAAATCTAAACTTTATTAACATGACATTACGAATCAAGGCAAGCGTCGTTGTGAATGACACGATCACTATATTGATGAATAGGCGAGTCAGAATATAATAATGACCGCAAAAGGTCGTTTATGGAAAATAGCGACCGTTGTCCTGGAGCCCATTTCTCGAACGGTATAGACTAACTCCCTTATTCATAATCTAATATCATAGAGAAATAAGTAACAATATAGTGCTCACTCCCGTCTAGTATCAAGTATATAGCGGTACTGATAGATCTGCTACTTGACGCTAAATGTCGACTACGAACATAATAAGCGTTTTGGTAAGAAAACTGATGTATGGAGTGAACACTCTATGCTTATTTATTTCTCTATGATAATATGTAACTATGTATTTTTACTTTTCGTCGAATGAAATCTCCTAAATGAAATATAAATATAAATGAGGTGAAAGCACCTATTCCCTCGAACTATTGGCACTCTCTTCGTTCAAGCGCTACAATGTCTCAGATAGAATGGACCACTTGGAGTCCTTGGTTAACAATATCGGTAACTATCTGCTGACTGTACATAATCCGCTGTGACAGGAAGCAGCGCTGCCCCGGATTTCCCGCGAGCCACCCCGCTTATTATTCTAGCCGTGCATGTATTACCGTGTAAGCTGGCTTCGGTGAAACTGCGGTCACTCGTTTACTCGGTACTTGTGCAGTTAAGGTATTAAATATCGTTACGGACAAAGTGCCGAAAATATGTACACACTACCTTAAAGTATTATGGGCAATAAGGGCGCCCTTAATACCTTGACTGTACAAGCACAGTCTAGGCCAGACATGACGATAAACGAATGCCAATCAATCCAATTATAGAGGACCTTAAAAGGTACCCTATTGGACGGGAAAGGGTGTGTTGCGACCGAGCATTATGCGCGGGAAAAAATCAACTTTTAGACTAACAGAAACTTGTAACTTTAGAAACTCTCACCCAAACCCGAATGTCTGTATACTTTTTAAATCCTGGATAGAATAATTTTCATTGGACGTACGGACTGCGGATTAAGATCCGATGACAAGGCAAAGATAAGATAAGTAGAATTGAAAAGGCCCTGGGAAAAGAGCCCGCATTTCATTTTAACGTATTTATATCTTCCTATGGATAGTTAGGAATGTTGAATTTTTGCAATGTTTAAATCTCATTTTTAAACGTTATATTAGATATAAAATTTAATTTAATTAAGATATAAATGTAAGTAAAGTAAATAATACGGGTGACATCTGGGAGGTGATCAGAAAATGCTTTATTTTTTGTTATAATGTATGGTAGGAAAAGTGATTTCTAATTACGTATACAGCTATGACTTCACTGTTACCCTGTATAGCAGAGGTGACCAACTTGTTTAGACCCAAGATCTCCTGTTTACTAACGAAACCTTGTGCGATCTACCAATTACATACTTCTTGAAACCTTAAATTAAACTGGTCTACGTATTTATATTTTTTGCCTTGCCACGATCGACTGGACTAACAGTCGCGATCGACCTGTTGGCCACCCCTGCTGTATAGTATCTATTTGAACTTTTAACGATTAAAACATACCTAAGATATACGGTTGTCGTCTCAAAATAATGGGCACTTCTAGATATTTCTCAGGTAGATTTAATAATAATTGTCTGAAATACTGACAATCAATGAGTAGAGCGCCAATTATAGATACAAAACTATTATTATTACTACTACTGTTATTTCTATCTTCTCTTGTTCAACTAAAATGTATGTTACCTTCAAATTCAGGTACGCAATTAAGCGAAGTGCCATCATATTTTTATATACGCCTGGATAGTAATGTAATAACATAACAGAGGCTGGACATGATCCATTCTGGCGGCAGTTTTTGCCCGATTTCCCCACGGCATGCGCATCTCATTTATTTTTTTAAAAGCCAAATAATACTGAAATTAACTTTGAACTACTCTTGAGAATTTAAATTTAAATGGAGCTTGCAGAATATTTAATTTATGAAGTGGCGGTGCGGGGAATACTGATTAATAATGAAACAATATTCTTCTCGCTAATAGTTGGCGTGACTTGCATGTAATTAAGGGCTAAACTATTACGCTTTCGCAAACCTTTGGGAAACGATTTGTAGAAAAAAAAAGAAAGAACTTCAGAACAAAAAACACAAAAACATCAAGCTTTTAGAGCATAATATGGTTGCCAAAATAGTAGATTGTGTGAATTGTGTCATAAGGGAGCAAATTGACATATTTACGGCGAGGGGGTACATTGAATCTTAAACGAATAATTGGATTCTAAAATAGAATCTCCCAATCCCCGTGATTCGCCCAATCCTAACCTACGGATGCGAAGCATAGACACTAACACTCAAGGAAGAAAACATGCTGCTAGTTGCCGAGAGGAAAATCCTCCGTAAAATATTGGGCCCCAAACGAAGACCGGATGGAAGTTGGACAGTCCTTAAGAACCGTGAGATTGAAGACCTAGTGGCTGAACCTAACATCATGGGAGAAAGTAAAGCCCACAGACTCCGTTGGTTAGGCCACCTTGAGAGAATGGACGAAGATCGGAACGTAAAAAGAGCGTACCTGGGTCGCCTAGCAGGAGGACGTCCTATCGGACGCCCTAGGTATCGCTGGAGCGACATGGTGGAGGCGGATCTGCGCGAGCTTCGAGTCGACAATTGGCGAGAGGTCGCACAGGACCGAGAAAAGTGGCGCTGTCTTGTGTCGGAGGCCAAGTCTCATTTTGGGTCGCTGAGCCAACGGAGTAAGTAAGTAAGTAAGTAAAATAGAATCTTGAGCGTAGTGAGGGATTCAATTGTATTACGTCTAAGATGGAAATAATGTTGGTACCATCTGACACATACAGCTTTGTATGGGGTGTTGATATTTAAAAATATTATAAAAACTAAAAAAAAATATGGAAAAAGCATAAAAATAGTGTCCTAGAACAGAAAAGTGTTACTTTGATCCCTCCTAGCTGGGAAGAAAAGTGTCACCTATTTGGAAATGGACTATTTTTTCCTGCTAGGAGGGATCAACCTAGCAGGAAAAAAATTCCGAATAGGTGATGTGAAAAATATAATGTTCTAGCAATCTTGAACAGTTTTTCTTTTAACTCAATCGATTTTAAACCTGACTAAACAACTTTCGCTCGATAGAAAAAAATCAAACAAATTTTCATTATAATTTCAAACAATTTTGCACTAAAGCTAGTTAATGCCACGCTTGGCCGTCCTCTCAGTGTAGTAGGCCGCGAGAAGGGCTCTGAACTCACGGCCCCTTAAAATAAGTAAGCATACAGGTACAAATTGGAACCCGGCGACGTGTAGCGACCACAGATGACAACTGCAGACTTCGTGTCGCGGCGACGCGTCGCTGCGTCATGTCGCCGGGTTCCAACTTGTACAGTCGCTATCAGATATATCGGAGCAGCCAAGGTGCTCACAAATATCTGAACACGCTTCTATTGTCAAGGCGCTAGAGTGTGTGTTCAGATATATGTGAGCACCTCGGCCGCTCTGATGGCGACTGTACCTTAAAACTTTAATTGTACCTTAATTATGAGAGTAAAAACAACTCGCTATATTATAGGTCTGCCATTTGTCTCGGACTGTTGGTATGGATCTAAGGATATTGCGCGGTGATTCTCTTGTAGCTAAACGGGCCCATTGATTACTATTTCGTCGGACGATATCGGCACGTCAGTTATTCGCGATGGTCAGCTTTTGCGAAGAACTGACAGGACGATATTGTCCGGCGAACAGGTCATCAGGGGGCCCCTTTAGTTATGTAACTAAAATGAAGACATATACGATTTATTTTACTTCAATATTGCATCCTCCAGATTTAATTACCATGTATTTCCCGGAGGGGTAGGCATAGACCACGGATTTCCACTTGCTACAATTCTGACATACATCTTTCGCTTTCTTCACTTTCATAACATTCCTCATACACGCTCGCCGGTTTAGGGTGCTTTTGACCTGTACCCCTAGTGTAACTTTGATTGACATCATAACGTGACGAACGCGTTTGCGTTAAGTCTCATTTTGTATAGGATTTTGAGTTTCCAAAACGTCCCGCTTGGCGCGCTCTTTCTAAATCCAATACAAAATGAGACTAAACGCAAACGCGTACGTCACGTTTCAAAATCGAATTTATTTACACTAGGGGTACTGATTTATATTTCGACAAACTCGTTTTCTTTAATTTATTTATATGGCGCCGATACCCGGGGCTGTTCATTGATACAAACATGACGAGATTTTCAGAGTTCTCAAACTTTGTATGATATTTGCCAACCTGTAAATTAACGCGTGTTTTCCTGTACACCAACTCGACATTAGCATTGAGATATCGAAAATGTCGCTTCGAATCGTGAACTCGCGTTTCACCGATTCCCTGTTTATTTTCGGGGAATTCCTGACAAACTTCAGAATTATTATTAGTGGGTGTTCATCGTTTGATTACTTTTGCCGCCCTTCAAAATAAACATATTTCCCTCAACGCCTAAGCTTAGGGTTGTCAACTTTGCGATTTTGGTAACGGGTAGTAAACTTATTTAAGTTTTTATAATTTTATACATGATTGAATTTTAATTGAAAATTTCATATTGTAATGTAATTTAGTTTTAAGTTGTATACGTTATATGGATTCCTTATCGTCCGAAATAAATGTTTTTTTTTGTAGGTGTTAGTAATTTGCTGTTTTAATCTAACGACAAGTAGACCTACTGTCTAACTCTAACTTAAATATATAATAAGCATATGAATATATAATACTACGTATACAAGCTTTAAACTAACCTCCGACGTGTCGAGGACGGAACTGTCATGCAACTTACACATGACAGTTCCGTCCTCGAAACGTCGGAGGTAATTTTAAATTTTGTATAAGATTTAGTCTCGTTAAAATAAATAATAATGTATTTATTTTGCTATTTGACATCCCTAAGTAAACGAATATAAGTTAGTAATCCGATTGCTTTTTCATCCTAGAATGTTGTAAATAAGTTTAAGGGACTAAGTTTCCCTCGGGATTTGGGTAATTCTGTATTCAGTGTGTGAAGTGATGGTGGATTTTTGTTCTTTACTTTGTTTATTAGTTTATATCGAGTTGGTTTACAGTTTTTTTGTGGCATTAAAAAGGCAATATTCACTACACTAATGATCTTGAACCTCGGATTTAGACTTGTAATTTTTAAAGTAATACGCGTGATCTGCTATGGTTTTTTTTTACTGTTAAAATAATAACGCTGAATGACTTAGGTAGTGTCTTATGTGAGCGAATAACTCGCGAACGCGAAGCGGCGCGGCGCGGGTGAATTCAATCCTTTGATGCCTATGGAAGTGTCCTACGTAGCCGCCGCGTAAGCCGCTGCGTTACAATATGCCAGGTAGTTCAATAATGAAGTTGTTGTATCCATTATTATCAGCGAAACTCTATTAAATGTCATGTTCTGCACTTTTAGTCATAACATTTCGGGATTCATTATGAAACTTGTTATTATCCAATTACTGTTAAATTGTTAATCATCAATCTGTCAGTCTGTTAGGGAAAAAATATATCGATTCATTGTTACACGCTTCCGATAGGTAAGGTCACACTTTGGTTGAAGCGAGTAGAATGAAGTGCTATAGTCCGTGACTGGAGTGTAGGTATATTGTTCCTATCTTGACCCGCGACTTGCTTGACTTGATTCGCGACCCGCTGCACGGTGGCCCGCGCGCCTTAGTAAGGCGGTCATAATTATTATTTTGTAAATTTTCTTGATTTCTTTGTTTGTTTTTGTAATACAGCTAATTATTAGGTTGTATAATTAAATAAAACACGTGTTAGGGTATATATCATGCTTAATTTATTCACAAATTCTTACAAAAAAAAACAGATTCATACATATAAAACTAAAGTTAGTAAATCCTTTAAAGTCTATGTTGCTCAGTACTATTTATTTACCTTAAAACAATAAAAATATATTTTAAAATATGTTAAATACAATAACAAACAAGCATGTGTAAAATTAAAAATAAAAACTAGTAAAATAATAATAACAATAAACAGAAAATAAGACCTTATTTATACTCTAAATTTTTGTTTGTACTCGCTATGACCAGTGCTACCATCAAAGCCCCACTTTCCTATTAAAGTCACATCACCCATGGATTCTTCAGGTATCGCTGTTATCAGTTCCTTTTGAAATTCGACTATACGCGTAGCTGTATGATCCAGCAAGCTTTGTAACTCCACCTCAGCTGTGGATTCGGTAACTTTAATATTTTCTGGGTAACACTTTTTCTTCGCATCAGTTACCTTACCATACGAAGGTAAAACAGGATTAGCCCGAGAATTTATAAAAGCACGTATTAACAAATATTGATGTTTTGTTAGTTTAGCTTCTGTGAGAAGAGATAGCAGATCGTCAGGATTGACTTCATTAGCATTGGTCTCTAATTTAGCTTTATTTCTCAGTTCGTTGACTGCTGATGAATCCAAGGATGCTAGTGCTGCTAACCTTCTGCGTTTTGACCGTTTACTACAAGCCGAAAAGTCCTTTATTGGCCGTCGAGCTGAAGTAGAGGGTTCCGAAACGCGCGATGATGATGATTGTCCCGATTCAATAATTAAAGTCTTCTCAGTCACCTTATTATTTTTTGGCAAATTAACATTTTGTTTCTCATTTAACCAGTCCGAATGTTTCCTAAGAACTAGACACTTAGTTCGCGAACAAGATTTCCAATGAATTACAAGTCGACTACAAATGTACCTTATGATGTTATCCAAATTACTTGTATCCACATTTTCTACTTCTGGCACCATTCCTATTAGTTGTTGTAGCACTTGACGACGTCTTTCTGTATCTGAACCACTAGTAGAGAGCCATAGTTCAAATACGAATCCCCTTGTAAAAGATCCGACGTACATATCACCTGAAAAAAGAAAGAAAAAGGTAAATTTCCATTCGTAATATTTTCGTAGTAGGTGCTACGCCTTGGCCTACGCAGGCGTAGCAGTCTTATAAATACTAAATAGGCAAATTGAGGCAGTAACAAGTTTATGGCCGTTAATCTAGAAATATCGAGCTTCAAAATAATGCTAGTCTCGTATTTATAATCGTGTCTCAAATTAACTAAAAGTTTAAGTCAACAAAATATTCTAATCATTATTCATACGACTTTTTGCCGTGGCGTAGACCCAATATTATGAATATATATTTTATTATAATGCTAAACAATCTATGTAAATCAAAACAACATACCTGATTCTTTAAGCTCCATATTAATAATAGTCACTAAAATCACTACTTAGTCAGGAATGCACCACTAATCACCGATCACTTAATGAGTCTCTGATAAGGGAGCGCGTACAAACGGGAGTTGTGTTCACTTTCTAGGTTCGTTATAGAATGAAGGTAATTACTTATACAGGAACTATTTATACCTAATTAAAGTACGTTTATCGGCAAATTAGAAACAGCCATTAGAAATTTAAAACTACCACATGTATTTTTTTGGATCATGGCCTATGGCCAGCCCACCGTGCGCTGTGCAACACGATGTTACGCACACTTATCATTTGACTTTCAGCTACATAGGTAGCTGAAAGTCAAATATATATAGATATATAGATAAAAAGTAGCTTTATGAGTGTATCTATTTTTGCTTAAAATAATAGCCGTTTGCACAATGTTAGACTTCATTGTCGTTAACCGTGTACAAATGTACTAGACAAATGTAGAAGAGCGGGGCTTCCTGTCACAGGTATTATACATACTTACTAGGAAGTCCCAACCATGAATGTGTTATGTTGTATACTATTTAACGAAATAAATGCTTTTTGTTTTTTTTTTTTTTTTTATCTATTCTGCATATGAGTTTCAAGTTATTACAGAGAAGCACAGCGCAGAGCACGCCTTCTCGCTTCCTCAGCTTAGTATCTTATTCCTCTTTTTTTATGTGTGCCAGTGTATTTGTGAATATGCATAAATAAATCGTTAATCGCTTATCGCTTGCAATCGCTACCGCTGCACGCACGGCTCAGAACCACGCTGTGCTCGTTTTTTATAGCCGCGCCATTGTGGCCTTTATTGCTAAATGAACTTTACAACACGATGGCATTTTTATTTTACATTAGTTTACAATGGGAAACAGGCAATAAACATGCAATATGCGTCCATGGGCAACGAGATTTGCTTACCACCAAGCGATTCGTCCGCTCGTTTGCCGCATAAAAAAATATCATTAAAAAAATTTGCTCAGCATTCGAGATACCTGCTCGGTGTGCAATAGGAACAGAAAAACAGCCTTTGTATTCTTTTACCGCAATTATCAGGGTAGCGAGGATGCTATTGGCAGCTTTTATAATTTCTGCAAACTAAAACGAAAGAGATCTAACTGCATTTTATAATGCAAGCGATTTTGCTTCCAATGCTATGAACTTAGATACTAAAATGGCTGGGATTTCTTGTAGATATGTCTTATTTTGGCTCTGCCGATATTTTAACTAACAGACGTTGCTAGATTTTAGAATTGAAAATAAAATTGTTTCAGTGTGTAGTTATTGCATTTTGTTTTCACATAAAATATCATATTATTTTAAAGTAGGTAATTGTGAGTTTCCCTAGATGGCTGTTTTATTATGATAATCATTCCAATTAATTTAACAGGTTAACAAATTCAACGCAGGCTTCGTCAGGTTACAACCACAAATCAGCAACAGGCGTCGTCATTACACACAAAGAATAAAGCTATCCGCAACGAGCTTCGTCATTTTCCCTTATGCTAATTATGATAATTAACTTCATTCATTCATTTGATTATTATTGTACTCACTTTTTTTATTAGTTTTGACGATGCGTGTCGTAATGTGTGGAAGTCCGCGCTGCGAATCTGATGATAAATATGATATTTTTTAGTTAATAAAGAATGATATGCAATTGAATTACTTTATTTTAGTGTATTGCGCGATGTAGACATGTCCGAATATTATATTCTAATTCCGCTTCTTTTTATTGTTTCAGGTATGCATTCTGTACAAAACGAGACATATTCAAAAGGGTATAACTAATTTTGCCTCTACAAGTCCTGAAATGAAATGTGTAGAATACAAGTTATGTTTGGCGAAATCTAATTCTCAAGTTGACAAAGTTAGGGAGATACCTATCTATCATTTAAGATAGTAAGTTTTAAGCAGGGGTCTCAAAGGCGACCAGTGGTCCATAAATCAATATCGGTCGTTTTACGTCCAGACCCGTTATCTACGACGCCTCGGGCGTTAGGGGACTTCGGGGTAAAGTGATATAAGAGCATTATATTATAGTAGTTATTCACAAAAATGACCTAATTTTGGAAAATCTTGAAGCGGCGTCTCGTTCTAAGATGAGGAGATAAGAACATCAGTCAGCACCTGAAACAGCTAAGCAGGCCAGGTATTCAAAATTATCCTGCCACGACTTTTTTGTTTAAAGCACTAGAGGGCTTGTGTCACGCAATACATTCTCAACGTCCTCGCGCGTTAAGCTGTTTGTGAATGAAGCTTTCATAATATTACCTTAGACGTACAAACCAAATATGAGATAATCTTGACATCGAGAAATAAGAAGTACTTAGAGTGCTCACTCCATACATCAGTTTTGGTACCAAAACGCTTATTATTTTCGGAGTCGACATCTAGCATCGAGTAGCGGAACGACGAGCGAGGAATGACGAGATCTTCTTAATTCTGTTTGATCTTAATGATCTTGGAACAACAGTTGCGCCTAATCTATATCATATACGATTTTTGTAGTATAACCGTATCCTGCTGGGCAAAAGCCTCCCCTGTCATCTGCCACTCGTCACGGCTTTTTGCATGCTCCCGCCAGTCGCCACAATTCGGTCGCTATTCAGGCCCATCTTTCTCGATGCATCCGGAAAACATGTCCCGCCCTTGCATCACTTTAAAGGTCGTAAAGTGTTCTTAGGTAGGTAAAGGCAATCATTTCGGAATTCTGTTATGCGAGCATATTTATCACATAAATGTTTTCTGGAAGCTTGTTGATAAATAGATAATTGTGGAAAATAGGTACCGAGTAATTATTACGAGGTATCACGCAGTTTCCCTCTTGCCTGAAATCAATTAACATTATTTCTTACTAAAACAATAAACAGATATTGTACTAAGCACTTAAGCCTCGCTCCTTTTATTAAACCAACAACAATTATTAAACATTTCTGAACTTTCCGTACAAACTTTGTCAGTCAGTTTCATAGTGTAACCCCGCTCTCCCCTAGTCGGTCGAAACCGAAAATATCCGGCTTACACCAGTATCGCCCGAGGAGGTTGGAAAGATAAATTGGGGGAAGTTCTCTTTGACAGGGCAAAATGGATTTTTTCTTGTTAATCAAGATTATATTAACACTTGCCTGATTAATGTTAGTGGGTGCTTTAAGAGTAGATAATAACTTAATAAACGGTGAGGGGATTGTTAGGCAATACGATTAAAAGTATAATGTTAAAATTTACTAACATTGACACCTGAAAGTACGGGGTTCGTTTGCATGAAATCCGGTAGTTCTGATTTTTTGCAGACTTGTTTATGATGTTGGCCCAATGAATAATCCAAATTTGTGTCCTCGAGTGCCGAACGCAACATTGTCAAAAAGCGAATAAACCACGGAAAAATTGAGCGGTTATAACCCCAAAGGACTAGTTTTTGATAGTACCTTTTCAGGGCGTTTTTATAGTAGACTAAATTTGCTACAATACGAACGTTCAGAATGATATTTGAATGATGTTATTTAGTTATCGTGCGTTTCGCCCGCGCCATCAATCACATCAGTTAGATGTCATTCTAATGTCAGTGTACGTTTGAATTGGCCTGTTAGACATTGTTTTTTTCGTATGCCTTTGCAAGCATTCTTTTTTATTCCCGGAAAAATAATTATTTTCCCTGGTACAAAAACAACATTGCTTCGTGCTACAATATTTATACAAACCCGACGGTTATACAAAAATATACCCATTTGTTTTAGTCACGGATTACCATTCAGATGCGATATGTGATAGGTAGATGTAATGTTATGCTTTGTTTTGGTTACATGCAAATGTTTTGATTCAAAAACGTTTTATTACAGGTCAAATTTAATAAATGGTTTATTATTATATCCTTAATGCTGAAATTATTAATTACAGTTAATAACAGTAATATTGTCAGGTGACACTAATTGCAAAAAAGAAAAACAAAAATAAACCTTGGTTCGGTACCAGTACGGTTCAATATGGCTCTGAACTTGTGGTACTAATTGGGTCAAAATTATTTTCGTTGTCTCGTTTTTTGTCCCCAAAAAATGTGACGGAGTGGAGCTTTTTGTATGAGATGAAATTTTGTTTTTCATTTAAGTATCTCATATAAAATATAATCTACAGCTAGAAAGACACACAATAGCACGCGACGTTTTTATATATTATTTGACCCAATTTTTGAGGTATGGTTGTCACCTGACGATATGAACTTTAAAAGATCATTCCTCTAGAAATTGTTTTATCAATTCCATGTATTCAAATACGCGCTGCATCAAAATTGCTGGTTATTCTTATTGGAAAATTGTTACAGTTTGAAGGCACTTTCTAATCTCACTAAAGTACATGTGCCTTACATACATAACATATTTCTCATCTTCTCCCGTAGCTAGTACCATATTGTTACTCCCACGCACGCGAGTCAGCACGTACAAAACCGATCGAACTGTCTCATTTCCATAGTTACGTTCGCCTCGTAATAGGGGATGTAAAAAATATTCACACCGATGCATCGGAGTGTGGTGCACGTGGAAGGAGGCAGATATTTGTGGTTTTATACCACTAAGGTTATTAAGGCAACCTTTCTTAGCAGGTTATTAGTACAGTTAATAGAAGCAAATAGAATAATGGCATAAGCATCCGCCACGCTGTAATATTTTTACACAGAGATATAATATACAATTCCCGTTCAAAAGTATCTGTCACGGACATCTATTTTAATAAAGAGATATACTGGTAGACGCTTATGACTTGTAATCACATCCATTATTTGTTGATGCTGACTATACATAAGAGTCCATACGCTAAGATAACTGCTTAATATCAGGCGGGCCGTATGATTGTTTGCGTTGTGGGATAAAAAAAGCTCGCCAACAGATGAACCGATTTCGATGCGGGTTTTTTTACGTGAATTAGGCTTGAGTCGGTCAGGACCGAAGAACTAAAAGGAATGAAATCCCACCACGGACCGAAAGGAACTAGTTCATCTTACGCGCTCTTAATCGGTCTCGGTCCTTTAGTTCAGTAGTCGGTACGTCGGTGCCTAGTCGGGAGCGAATGATCGAAATGAGTCAAGGTTAAGAAAGTCGCTCGCTCACGCTCTCGCTCTGTTTATTTGCGAGCGAGAGCAAGACACATACCTAGTCATCCTCATTATTGCAAGATTTGCAAGTGAACTAAAGGAACTAAAAGAGCGAACTAGTTCCTTTGACCGATTCACCGAGATCGGAGCGCTCTTTTTAAAGACCGAGCGGGCACAACTCTAACGTGAATGCGACTTTCCTTGCTATGGTGTTTCTTAACTATGTTTTGTAGAAATCGATCCAGCAGTTTGAAAAGTATCAGCTCTTTTCCAAAATGATATAAAGCATTCTTAGCATAAAATGTTTTTTTTTTTGCATATAGCGCAGGGGTTTGATACATTTTTAATTTAATGGTTATTGTGATAACAGCATATGGCTCGAGAAATAGATACCTACTCATTTCTTTTGTGCTTTGTAATTGTTAAATATTTTCATTTCCACTTACTTACGCTTATGACTCGTGCCACACTTTCGAACTATGCGGTTTTTCCGCGAACTTTCACTAGCGCCTTCCCACGTGTCGCTCGTTCTTTCATTATAAATCCATTTTTCAGTGATTTTTACGACGCTCAAGCAAAAATCACTCCTAACTCTATAGCTGTAAGATTCGTCCTAAAATATTGTACCAAGCAGATGTGGTTGCGATACGCTCAAGCCAAATTGAACCCTATCGTTATAATGATTAGGTTCTATCGCAGCTCATAACTTAATTGATATGATGGGCACGCGACCGCGGTCAAATGAATCTGAATCTTAATTGTATGGAGCTTTAGTTCAGTTTTGCTCGGTGGCTGGTGGAAAGCGAACGCGGAAAGATTTTCTAGCTTCGTGATGTTACCTAAGATTGTGATTGTGTTGTAATGAAACGAAGATGATTAGGAAAATAATAATAGAGGAGGGTAAATGAAAAAGTAATATTGTGCAACGTAAGAGAAATAATTTTATGAGAATTAATATGTTAGTTAAAGATACCTGGAGAAAATAACGAAGGATAACCTTTACGCCAAAATAAATGTTTATTATACCTACCAAAAAGGAGCGACAATGATATGTAGGCCATTTCTCGATAATTTTTGACGCGTTTTATGCAAATCAAAGACGTTTTTCATCCACCACTACCTCGGAAATGTTTTATTTATTCTTCGAGTTCAAAAATTTGTTTAGAGCAAATATTGAGTGGGTTCCCCTTTTGGTATGATAGACTTTTTGTGTTAGTAAGGACTATAAATGATAAGTAAATATTTAATTTCATCAAAAATTAATTTTGTAATGTTTCACCGAAGCTTTGGAATATTTCTTTGCTCGCGAAAATTATCCCCTGCGGTTGCGGTTGCACCAATGCGGTAGAACAACTACATCGACCATAATTTACGAAAAAACCCTTTTCCTGTCACCGAAACTCATCAGCACCAAAGCAAACAAGAAGTAGCCAACCCAAATAAACACGGCATCCCATTTCGGGAGCTGGGAATACGATACGGATAGTATTGTGTTACCGCGCCCTTAGTCAAAATGGGGCAGAGGGTATTTGGACATTTGTACAAGGGGTTTCACACACTAACACGTGGACCGAGGATGGTAGTGGGTATTTTTCCGTACCCCTATGAACCTAGGGCAAGTACTTTTTTTACAATAGAATAGCTTTGCTGCTATATAACTTTGCCAAACTGGTTACATAGAGATGATTTTGGCCATTTCTGTAGCTATTCTACAAAGAAAGAAAGAAAATACATTTATTTATGACAAAAAAATGTTGACAATACAGTATATAACATTTAGCGCAAAATGACATAAAATGGTCACAACTCAGCATGTAGCTGGCAAAGCCAGCGCTGTTTTTCCTTTGTGACCCAGGCGTACGCCACAACTACGCTACAGCAGTATTGATTTACGGGACAGGTAAAAAAAACGTGACGCTTAGATACGGTGCTAGTCCCGTATATACGGGGCGTATGACAACAGTATATATGGCTCTGAAAATAATGCTTAAAAAAGAAACCCCGTAAGAATCTGGAGGGACAAACAAGCGAGCCCTAATATACACCGCATCCCATTCCGAGAGCTACACATACACCACATACGAATGTTTTTTTTGTTACTACGCCCTTAGTAAAAATGGCGATGCGGCTGTTGGCTGTGAGTGGACATTTCGTACCAGACGGTGTCACGCTTTGACGATCTGCTGCAGTGGATATGACTTTTTCAAATAAAAAAAAAACCGTGGATCACTTATTACTTATTAGAGCAAAAATAATTATCTATGAAAATAAAATAAAAAAAGGTTAAAAATTACGTATTTTGCAAGATTCGTGACGAAGAAAAGGGTATGCAAGTGCACCATTTTGTTACTAAAACACACCTAACTTTTAGTAATATTTGAAGGGTTGTAGATAGTGTAGATACGAACCTTATATTTACTGTAAATTGTATTAGAATTTACCTCAATTCTGGTAAAGGTAAGGAAGGAGCCCGTCACATTGGCACACCGTCTGATTGATCACATACAAACCCATTTTAAACACATGGTTGCATCTCGCTGCGGTCGTAGCGCGCCGTACAGAACAGATAACTCAGTTACAGTACATCTGCTCATAGGTTATATAAGTCGTTAATGTACATATGTCAAAAGATGTTGCGATTGGCCAGTGAATATTATCTCTGCCCTTATTTCTCGTATGCAATAATACATTTACATTTCCGATGGTTTTCGTAATCAAACTGTACTGAGAAAGAACCACGTATGTATCTCCGCTGTAACAACCGGACACTGCGGTCGGTGGCAATCGAATGGCTTAATTCTGGGCCTGAGTGCCGGTGATAAACTACTAGCACTATTACACTATACATTACATTTACGACACATATTAGCTAGCGGCCTAGATATCGTGTTTGATCTATACCGAGGAAGAACCACTGTATGTATCTCCGCTGTAACAACCGGACACTGCAGTCAGTCGCAATCGAACAACTTAATTCCAGGACTGAGTACCGGTGATTAACTAGCACTGAACATTACATCTACGAAACATAGCTAACGCCCTGGATACCGTGTTTGATCTATACCGAGGAAGAACCACTGTATGTATCTCCGCTGTAACAACCGGACACTGCGGTTGGTCGCAATCGAACAGCTTAATTCCGGGCCTGAGTACCGGTGATTAACTAGCACTATTTACACTGTGCATTTACGAAACAAAGCTTTATGCCATATGCCATGTGTACATTATTTTTAACTCTTTAGTGTCTTATGTAACTTCTAACAACTTTACTTGCGGAACAGTTGTGTTAGCGTTCTTATTTGACACTTAAAAAGTTTGAATATCTTAGTTTACGAAAGTTTATTTTTTGCCGCATCCAGCGTATTTGCTTATAGATCTCTCACTTTTGCGTCACGCGTATGTAATATTTAATAAATTGGCTCGATGTTTTATAATCCTCTACATACTAACTACAAGTTTCTCTTTGACCCAATGAACGACAGGTAGAGAATGCCTTAATTGCAATAAAGTGTACAAACTCGTAGATAGATAAATACAATTTGACTGGTTTATCTCTCTCCATGCCATGCGTGCTGCTACAATAGCCCTTATTTCGACACAATACAGGGAGGTCGTGAGACTTCCTTGGCGCTCAATACTTTTAATGATTTGGTTAGCAAAATAAATGCAAAAAGGAGATCAAAGATGACTCCAGTATTTTGGATCATATACAAGATATACTAAGTACATAAAACTTACAGACTTTCCTTGCTATCAAATTTTATTTTGCCGCGAAACCCGGAACTAGGACTTAAATTAATCATGTCCCTTTATTTTTCACCCGGCGTCCGCGATAAGCGAGTTTATTGTTAACGGCGTACAAACAGACAAACAGACAATAATTAATTCCCGGCACGTACTCGCTCCTTCGTAATAAATCAGGCTTTATTATGGTAAGTTTGTTTGGGAACTGGCTTTTGTTCATTACGGTGACAATACTAATGATCTTTGTTACACTGAATATTAAATAATCAGTTCTTCTTTAACTAACGTTCTTTTATACCCGTCGTAGGGCTATGATGGTCGGTTCTTTATCATTTGTCACCATGCCTGTCACGTTCTAATAAATATGTATGCGCGAAAGTGACGGGCATAGTGACAGGTGATAAAATGGAACCATGCTGCCACCGGGAGTCTTTATTTAAATAAAAACAACAGTATTAGGCACCCTTTCATATTGTGTAGTGGTCAAAAGTCGTGGATTTAAACTTCGGTTTTGCTGTACCGAGCAGAAAAAAGACGACTAAAAAATCGGTCAGGATCGTGATCATACACAAACAAGAGGGCGATTAAGCGATATTTAAATAAAATGGTAGCTGAAATTAAAGATTAATTGATTGTGTTAGATGTGAAGTCTAAGAATTGATTTGTTTGACATGATGTCAACGGCCACTTTCTATCACCACCCCGCTCGCCGTCGTCGGCAGGTTGTTCATCCTCGCACCCTAGAGCCTATTTAAATGGTGGTGCACTGTGCGGTTTAAGAGGAATTTCTTCCGCGGACATTCCGGCTATGGAATGAGCTCCCTGCCGATGTTTTCCCGAGAGTCTACAGTATGGGGTTCTTCAAAAAAGGAGGGTAAAGGTTTTAAAGGGTCGGCAACGCGCATGCTGTAACACCTCTGGAGTTGCAGGCGTCCATAAGCTACGGTGCCTGCTTACCATAGCCTTCAGTATCGTCAAACTTAAGTGGCAGTGGGCGGGACACATTGCTCGAAGAACTGATGGCTGCTCGGGCAGAATGGTTTTCGAGTGACGACCGCGTACCGGAAGACGTAACGTGGGCAGGCCTCCCAAAAGGTGGACCTGGTGAAGGTCGCCGGAAACCGTTGGATGCGGATAGCGTAGGACCGTACGTTTTGGTGATACTTGGGAGAGGCCTCCGTCCAGCAATGGACGTCTTTTGGCTGCTGATGATGATGATGTAATTTATGTGACGGACGCAACTGTTCGTATAACCTTACTTTTTGGCAGAACCTTTCGTATGTTGCCTGCAATACAGCGACATCTCCATATTTATTATTATTATTGGAGATTAAATCTTAATTAAAAATAATAAAGTTACGTTTTCTTTCTTTAAAACATTTGATACCCAAGTGGCCATACGAGGCCGTAAGAGTATGCTTTGTACTTTGAGGGTTAAACATATTAAAATAATTATAAGCGGGTTACTCATTTAAACTACGTGACTCATTTAAAATAATTTAATATGGATTTATAAATGAAATAATTGACTGTTGAAATAAAATCAGGAATTAAATGGTTCAATAAAATAATCCGTTCAGCCTCCCAACAATCCCGTCCCATTGTGGCATCCAATTTCGCTATTCTTTTTACCTTACTGATCCATTCGGTCAATGAATGAACTGAACAGGAATGAGTCCAAATCTGTTTTAGCAACTTGATAAGGTTTTGATCTTATTTTGACCTGACCTGAGTCCATGTCATCACTACCGCGAAAAACAAAAATCGAAATTGCTTTATCCGCCTCTTTATCGCTCGAATTTGCAAGAACGATAGAGAGGCTGATAGTTTTCTCAGGCATCTTACGCACCAAGAAAAGCAAGCGGGAGGCATAACGACACGGCTTCTGATTGCACTTCTTGGACATTACTCAGCGTGAACCGCTATCGCTGATTGGTGCTCACGACATGATCAAGGTCGTATCAACATAATGAAAAACCGTATTTAACCATTCAACGGCCTCCTAGCTAGCTTAGTGGGTCGTGACTCCGCCTACGAAGCAGGAGGTGCGGGTTCGAGTCCCGGTAATGTTCCTGAGTTATAGATGTTATCTATACATCGTCATTTAGTACCCATAGTACAAGATTTTCTTAGTTTGTTGATAGGTTGATCTATGTAAGATTGTCTCGAAATATTTATTTATCCTTCTTCAGTCGGTCCTTCAATGCTGAGGATCGTGACATCATTTCCTTCTGTTGAAGACCAAGTTCCTCCATAAGCTTCTATTCCTCATCAAGCGCATGGCCTCATGCAGATTTAATTGCATAACAGTGATTTGAGCACACCATCTAGTAGGGGCACACCATCTATTTATTTATATCAAATTGGTTAATTTGAATCGGTCACCCGAACAGACTGTATTGCCAACAGCAAACATGGCGGTATTGAAACCGTTTGAGCCCCGCGTCTGATTAAAACTTCTACTTCCGCCCTTTGATGGCACAATTCGCAGAAATTGTATTCATTTAGTTTTAACCGTTTCGCAATTGCATTTTGTTGAGCAATTAGTGCTATAGCTAATGCTGCGCCATGTCTACTACTTGTATATTACAATATTTGCCATTAATTATATATTTCTCAATGACGACGACCCTATAAATAAACATTATGAACGTTGTGTGTCGTGGACCCTATGGTTGGCTATGCCGAAACGAACTTGCTTTTAAGTAATATGTGCCCTATAAGCTCTTGCTTCTAAAATCTAAATGTCTATGGCATGTGGAAGTGACTGGCATACTGTTAATTCATTAAGCGCCACTTGCACAATCCCACTAACGCCGGGTTAACCGGTTAAACCTGGAGTTACCATGGTTACAAGTACAATAGGCCTGTGTCGTAAATTTCAAAAATGGCTTATTTCGATAGTTTAGTACCTGTATTACCCCAAAAAAATAATATTTCATGATAAAAATTATATTTAAAACACATATTTTAAGTTTGAAAAAAATATTTTTAAACTAACGTAAAAACACAAGAAAGTGTCATGGCGTCGTGAATGACGTCACATAGTTGCAAGCGATTGTGTTCACTTACGGCGAAAGTTTGTTTTGTTTAAATAAAAATGGAAACTTCGTATTTTAAAAACTGTATAGTGCCCCAGTGTATAAATACAAGTATAAAAACTCGGACTAAATTATTCATACGTGTTCCGGTCAAGGAAAAAATGCGAAGAAAGTGGTTAAAACTGGCAAGGAGGAAAGATGCTCATTGTTTATCAACAACATCGAGAATTTATTTTTGTGAAGATCATTTCGATGTAAGTATTATTAAAAAAAGTAGTGACTTCATATTCAACTCGTAAATCTTAAGAAAAACCAAAGCTTTTTTTGTTGCCCTGGGAGCAAACAAACAATTATTTTCTAATTCTTACTTTCGAAATAGGCAATTAAAAACCCACTATTCCACAAACTTGCGATAGGGCTTAAGACACTAAGACAAAGTAGTGTCTTTCTTTACAATATCATCTCTCTATATTTACATTGTAATTCTAACCTCAAAATCAATTAATTTGCAATTGGTATACATTCCTTCAAATAATAATTGACTGCGTGCTAAAGTGAAATATACGTGAAAATGATAATAAGCAGTATTTTAGTATTGTTTATACTTACATAGAAGTTTTAACATTACGAAATTCCGATGAACAAAAGTCAGTGTTCGACGCGAAAAATCGGCCTAGCATAACAGCGTCAATTTTGGGTAAATTATTGCTGTTCGCTTTGATAAATCCAGGTTCCATGGCAGTTTATGCTAGTATTATCCGATATGGGTGGAAATAACACTCTCAACTTGTCGAAAAATGATAATAATAGAAAAAAAACGAAGTGACTTGTGCTGTTGTATGAAAATCATAACCAAACGTCAACAACAACAATGGCGCATATCACCATGTGACGTAATACGTTCTAATTGGCGTTCACGGCGGAGGGGCCAGGGGGGTATTTTTTTGATTTTAATTTGTAAAAATAACAATAATCTTATTTTTTTATGAGGAATTATTTCGGTTTTCCTTGATTAAATATTACAATTTACGCCTAGAAACATTCATCCATTGGTTTCATTGTTAGTTGACACAAGCCTATTTGACACTGGGTTAGCGGTTTAACCGGTTAACCACGGGTTAGTGGGATGGTGCAAGTGGCGCTAAGAGTCCTAGCATGCATGAGCGGATGACACTGCGTATAAAAATTATCTCTTCTGATTACTTTACAAAATAAGACATGTCTCTATCTGGTCTGTTATAAATAAACTGTGGCTTTTGATAAGTAAAAGTATTAGTATTATTAATTGCTTTAATTTTAGTGTTTGCAGGTGAAATATAATGTTAACGTATTGTTGTAATCGCCTAACAATACAATTCACTTCGTATCTCATCTCCATCATCTTCCTATCTTTTTGACTAATTATTACCTACAGCATAAATACCCACTGTTTCGTGCCACGTTCCTACATGTTTAATTAAACTACAGCTATTTTTAACTCACCCTTTTATCGTGACTGGCTATTTTAAAACTATTAATCATTGTCTATCAATCATAACCGTGTACATGAGAACGATTCGAACTAACAGAAATAATAATAAATAATAATATATAATTAATTAATTCTAGTTAAAAAGGAGAATGTAATGCTATAAAAGTATAAACTATTCTCAACTTTAAGGCAAAACAGTGAGATTAGTGTCAGATGCCATCCAGTATTATTTATTTCATAATAGTTAGTATTTTCCTCGCGTTGGTGTGGTGAAAAAATGTGTGTTTCACTTGGAGGCAAAGTTTGTTGAACCCTCGTGCCTTGAAACCCTCTTAACGCTCAAGATTCCACTTCTCGAACCACTCGTTACGCTCGCTGTTCAATTTTGGAGTCTTACGCTTGTTCGGGTCGTAGGCCTCCGGCGATATGCACTTAACAATATATCCTGCTCACCATGACCTACGGTGCCGAGACATGGACGCTCGCCAAGGAGGCTGTGCATAAAAATCGTGTAGCACAGAGAGCCTTGGAGCGCGCCATGCTCGTCGGTATCAAGATTCAAGATCGAGTAAGGAATATCGAGATCCGTCGCCGCACCAAGGTGCTAGACGTGGGTTGCGTCATTACCAAACTAAAATGGAGTTGGGCGGGACATGTTGCTAGGCAGAGTGATGGCATGTGGACTAAAACGTTAACGGAATGGTGGCCGCTTTCGGATGAAAAAAGCCCCTGGCGTCCGTTGGCTCGTTGGGTGGACGACATTCGGAAGATTGCGGGTCACTTCTGGATGAGATTAGCTCAGGACCAGGACAAGTGACGTACTAGAAGAGAGGCCTATGCTCAGCAGTGGGCGATAAAGGGCCGATATGATGATGATGATGATAAATAAATAAATAAAAAGGATACGTTTTACAACTTTGTTAACATCCAACCCACTGAGCACTGATCTTGCCCGTCCAGTTGATCATTAAAGTTGCATGCATCAGTAATCTCGTTAAATCTGTTAAGTCTGCGTTGGATAGTTTACATTTCATATCGATGTTCATTTGCTTTCGAGGGGATCGATTCAGATATACATCCGGCTTTAGTTTTGATTACTTTTCTTGTCTAGGGTCACTACCTGATAAGCTAGGAGTTGCATATTCCGTAGTGACCTTGCCTACAAAGCAGGACGCCCCGGATTTAAATCCTGGGCAGGGCATTTATTTGTCTGCTTATCACAAATATTTGTTCCTTGGAATTAGGTCCATCAGTATAAAATTCTCTTATAATATTTACGTAATTAATTATTTTGCGGCAATTTCTTAAACTTTTTTGTTGTAATGCTAAAACAAAATTTTGTGATGAGTAAAATTTAGATCATTTTAACTAGGGCCTCAAAAGCCTTAGAAATAAATAATAAACAATAAGTATTACACTTTACAAGTAATGCCTTGCAACTGCTTTTGGAAGAATAGTTGATAGAGGACAAATACCCATAATATCAAAAGTTTATTTTAATTGTTACAGGTAAGTTTGAGTTATGTGAAACAATAGGCACTATCAATGAAAGCACGATTTAACCACGAAATCGCGGGTAGACGATACCTGGTTATAAATAATAACTGAATCGTAAGTGCAGTTTTTAGTTATTTGGTGTTTGAATATATTTAATTTGAAATAGTTTATTGTTCTTGACATTATAACACTTAATAATAAAATACGACTTTTTATAATGTTTTTAAGACATTCTAATTGAAAGACAAGACAAAGGCATCGAATCATGGATATCTTTAATTAAATTGTTGTTTTGCTCACAAAGGCGAATTAATCGAATCGAGAGCTGTTAATAAGTTTACAAAGTCGGACACGAGACACAAAGGAGGCTTGTAGGCGTAATTGAAGGATGCTTCTCATGTATCCTCCCGGCATAAATATGTATAACTAGCTTTTGCTCGCGACTTCTGCGTGGAATGAGTATTTTTTAAATCCAATCTGATTTTATTTCGCCATATATACTACCTTATTTGAAAGTCAACTATAACGTCTAGATAAAGTGTAATGGCAATCATTCAATTTGAGCATATACTTACATCAATTATCAGGCGATGCAACAATTATCTTACTTCCACGTCGCTTTTCACTCCCTTAAGAGATAACTTCCGAGATAAAACTATTATCTGTCCTTGCCTGGGATTTAAACTAATATCTCTATACCAAATTTCAACTAAATCAGTTCAGCGGTTTAAGCGTGAAGAGGTAACAAACATGCACACTTTATGCTTTAGGTTAGTTTAGGCGTTTCAGAAAAAGTTGTTTTTTTATTTGTTTTTCGTGTTTGTCATTTTTTTATAATCTATTTGGCTTAGGCTGCCTTTCGGCTAGGTTCACACGGCGTTAATATTTCCCTTATAGGCGTCCCGGAAAGCCGTCTATCCATCCATCCATGTGAACGATTTTGTAAGTTGCAGTACAAATTTTACTGTCTCTACGGTATTCGATAAAATCCCGCGAAGAAAAAAATACGCCGCGTGTACCTAGAATTCCACTGAGGTGTAAAAGAGTAGGGATTAGAGATGTGCGGGAATCAATCAATTAAACCAATAGCATTGGTTTTAATCCACATCTCTTCTCCGCTGCGCTGGATTACAATAGAATTATTGCAATGTACAGTTAGCTGCGAAATTGCATGGATATATTATGAATAAATTCATTGATAAAGTTGCCATGCACTTTTACGGTTGATCATGATGAATGCTATTGATTGACTCCCACACGTCACCTCTGATATCATCATCAGTGGAAGGGCAGCCTGAAAGGTATATTTGAGCTGAAGCTTGAATACGTTTTCAATAGATCACAATTATCACAATAGGTAAACATCTCTAAATACCTGTTAATTATATTCCTTTCACCTGGAAATTTTCCTTCCATTGCCAATTTAGAGATATAAAACCTTTAAAGAACTCTTATTTATCAAATTTACGTCATTATTCGGTCGGTTAAGTGCAATTATAGAATTTCCCCCTTCCATTTTAGTCTTATGTTTATAACCCTCTTTTGAAGTTCGGTCAAAATTTCGCTTGAAAATTTTAAAAGGGTTTATTGGAAGAAATACTTGACTAGAAATAAGTTAGTAATGAAGTCCTAAAAGGGTTGCCATTGTTTCGCGCCGTCAATGTTTTTTTCTATAGATTTGGAGGTGGAGCGGAAAATTTAAACTTTTTTTATTGAAGGAAAATAAATTTTACCATCTAGAAGCGAGAAGTTGGTTACTTGGTTGGCTAGTTGAATTGAGGAACCAAAACTTGATCGATCCTAGCGAATCAATCCATCACTTTTTCTTACAGTTAACTGGACCCAGAAACTTGCCCGATTAATAAACTTAATTGTTTTTAAGAAAGTCTGTAGTAAACAGTGGTTTATATATGTTTCTGTTCGTGTGAACTTTCTCAAAAATTGATATACTTATTCAGATTTTCTGGTATAAACTTTTTGTAATATTTATCCTGCTTATTTTTCTGTTCGCTGGGATTCTTTCCAGTGATAAAAATATATTTAACCCTCATTCCTACTAGCCTTCTGGCTTCAGCCAATCTAACACATAATTCCCACTTTATGTGTTACCAGATACATTTAATTCCATTAACACCGCAACCCAATTTAGACCTTACCGCCTAAAATTTAAGATCTAAATTAGAAACTAAGTCAAATCCGCATTTTCCACTGCTGTTTCTTACATCTGCCATAGAAAACAATGCACGGCTACAATTCAGCCGGTACACTGCGTTGCAAACAAAAGTGTACCAATCGACCTAATGGAGGGGAGCAGATAAGCTCGCCAGTGTACGCCATTACGGTTTAGTATTGTTGTACAGTGTTGGCCGATGTAAGTGGGTTATTTTCAAGTTTTAATTGTGGATAGTAATAGGTATATGGTGCCAAATTGTTTTTGGCTTTGTATTTTTAATGAAGAAATTATTTCTAATGTGTATACGAAAGTAATAACATTCTGTCTGACTAACTTAGCGCTATTGGTGTTAAGTTAAAACCTTATATTTACTGTCTGCGAAGTAGAAACTTTTTGATTTTTTATGCGTGCGAACTAAATGCAAGTTTTTACTTCGATTACAGGTTTAATAGTCTTTACTTTTAAACATTTATCAGGTATAAAGAAATGTATTTGAAATGTAGAATATGTGTTATATCGTTAAACAATACTTTTAGCTTAGTATTAAAAAATCACATTAACTTCAGTATATAAAAATAAATAGGTATCACAACGAAGCGGTTAAAACATCTAGCTAGATCTAGCTATGTGTAGAGCCTACTGTTGCTAGGAACTCGTGTCTTTTGATTCTTAATATGAAGCTGAACGAAGTGAAACGAATCGTGTGTTTTTTATTTTGTCTTTTCTTTTAAGACCCAAGTCGTGTAGTCTTTTAAGTAGTAGTCTTTTAAGAGCAACTCAAAAGTACTCGAGCCTCAAAATAGAGACTCCGATAACAATTTTATAGATTTATTGTAAATAAGAGTAAAGAAAATATTCGTTATTGTATGATTTGTGTACAGTCAACCAATTTGAATCCTAGGCCACTATAGAACCTTGTCGCTTTAACTACTAGATACTTGACACGCATCACTCAATAAGCACTGTCGTAGAAGTCATTATGGCATGGTTCTATAGTGGCCTAGGAATCAAATTGGTTGACTGTACCTAACCCATGAATTTTACATGAAGACATTGCTTTTTTATTTAATTTTGTGAAAGGAAATCTCTCTCTAAAAAGTACTGAGGTCTGTACAAAACACTCGGGTCTCTCACAAGTTGAAAAAAAAACTAGTTTCGACTCAATTTCGAAAAGAGACGACTCAAAAAGTGTTTCAAAACTGAGTTGAATCTTAAAGCAGATGCCTCGAGTCATAACCAATAAATACTGGTAGAGCCAACAATGCATGAGCATGAGCTTGTCATCTATTTTGTCGCGTTTCAATAATGCAGGCACTGACCTATCACACATAGACAGTTAGTGTTCATAAGGCTAATCTGCCAAAAGTGAAGCCGAAACTCGATCGATGTGTGCGTGCGACGCTCGTGTCTTATGCTCAGCGACACACACATATATACAAAAATGGGTTGCCAGAGTTCATTTATTCCCCTTAAAGTAGATGGATTTTAACCACATCCTTATACTTGGGTATCAATCATTTGGGAGTGTGTATGTAGATATTAAATTTGTAGCAAAAGCTTTCAAGGTTTCTTTTAAGGACTTTGCATTTCTGTACTTTGTGAAATAATGTTTAAATAAAAAAACGTTTATTTTTTTATTTTACAAATGTGCACAGATAATAGCTGGTAAAATTGACTTTGGAATAATGATTTTAAATGATAAATATTTAATGACGATCATTTGGATTTGATTTTATTTGACTAATATTTTCTTCGGGTTGGTGTGGTGAAAAGTTTTGTGTTTCACTTGGGGCAAAATTTGTTTAACTCTCGTAACTTGAAACCCTCGCAACGCTCAAGATTCCATTTTTCGACATTTTGGATCTTTATTTAGCTCCAGAAGCAATATTAGCACGAGCGGTTAAACAACAACTTTTCCACTTGTAAAACAAATAACTATTTATCATCAGTACTAGTAATTGTACCTGCAGGCCTAGCCAAGGTGGCAATCGCTATTGCTTCGAACAACGAAACGCTTTGTGTCTCTCTATCAGTCTTCCATATAAGTGCGACAGTGACAGTTGCGTTTCGTTTTTACAGACCTTAACTGTAACACCTGTGTTCCACAAATAAAATTTACTTTACTTGCTCATCAAAATGGCGAGAGCATATTCGAGTCGGTTTCGATATTGCGTCGTTCCTATTTAATCTAATTTTTTCCGTCCATCTCGCAGACAGAAGCGGATCAGTCGGAAATCTAAAACGAATATCACACAAAATAAAAATATGAATTTAAACTGTAATTTTACAAAAGACAAAATATAATTTGAAATAAAAGAATGAAAAACTAAAAAAGAATATTTTCTATAGTCATACAAGGAACTTAAAGTAAGCATATTAATTTTATCAATGTAATCGTCATGCCTCATTTGGAGGAAAAAAGATTCATATCACCTGGCAACATTTATAAGTAATGGCGGCTGACGAAAATTTGGATTTTTGTATTTACAATTACGTAAAATTATCACATTAAACTGGATACTTACGCGTGAAATGTTATATCAGGCGGTTTGTTTTTATTCACTGATGTGTTGTGACACCAATTCACCGCACAAACAACCATCTTTCTTGTATTTTTTAATTTATAAACGGGAGGTGTACACAAACCAACTCCACCTTGAGTACTGCGAGGGCCGTTCGGATACGATGACACGAGGGCGACATAATGTCGTACTCGAAATGGCTTCACTAGGGATGTACAGACTAGGCATCTAGGCTAGTTATAAATCTATGAATGCAGGTATACATAATGTCATTTGTAGTACATGTTTACTATACAACGTTTCGCGCCTAAAATCATGATATACCATCCATTTGTCTCCCGCAATTGTTATTTACACACAGCATCACACGTAACACGTAATTCGCATAAATTCAATCTTGCCTTGATTTGTGTTTCTCTAAATAAAGACGAATCACTCCCTGAGCGGTGTTTATGCGGGCGCAAGGGATGTCAAAGGTCGTATAGGCACTTAAAGATAAACGGAGAAAGTTTACATGGAAATACGGCTTTAGATTTTAGGTACTAAGGTTCATTGCTAAGCGGATAAAATTGCAAATGTTTTTCAAATTTAGTTTAAGTAGAAAGACTTTGATTGAAAATAATTAGAAGTGTTGGTAGTATGTCCTATTCAATTGAATTTGTTTTGAGATCAATAAGGCACAAGTGACTAAAACTAGATAGGTTTGTGAAGTGCTCTTGGATTAGCTTAAGTAACCGCTGTGGATTTTTGATATTATAATTATATAGTTTGAACGGCTCACGATGTCGTCTGCGTGGTATTTTTTCTATATACCACGACGGTGGCAAACAAGCATACGGCCCGCCTGATGGTGAGCAATCACCGCAGCCTATGGACGCCTGCAACTCCAGATGTGTTACATGTGCGTTGCCGACCCTTTAAAAACCTGTACACTCCTTTTTTGAAGAACCCCATACTGTAGACCCTCGGAAAAACTTCGGAAGGGAGCTCATTCCACAGCCGGAGCGTCCGCGGGAGGAAATTCCTCTTGAACCGCATATATGATGATTCTGATTGATAAAAACTTATCGCGCTGCAAACTACCTTCATTCAGAATTTTACCTCAATCGGTTCAGCGGCTTAAGCTCGAAGATGTAACAGACAGACAGACAAAGTTACTTTCGCATTTATAATATTATTAGTGATAACTTCAATAGTGCCCGCCAGTGTATGCGTCACAGTACCATCATTTCGAAGCGTACACTGATGCTGCTGTCGTCTGAAAGCTCTTGCGTGCTGCTAATTTATTTGCACGATTTGCACTTAGTCTTGTGAATATTCTTTGCATGCGCTCCACTATTTAGAGAGTATAGTCCAGGTAGCCATTTCCGTCACTAGGGAAATGCCCAAAATATAAGGTTAGTTAAATATAACTTCTTTATTCGAGTTTGTAATGCAGTGGCGCGCTGAGGTCGTGGGTTTAAACCCCAGCTCGTACCAATGAGTTTTTATGAACTTACGAGTATGTTCGAAATATTATTGATATTTACCAGTCGCTTTTCGGTGAAGGAAAACATCGTGAGGAAACCGGACTAATCCCAATAAGGCCTAGTTTACCCCCTGGGTTGGAAGATCAGATGGTAGTCGCTTTCGTAAAAGCTAGTGCCTACACAAATTCTGGGGATTAGTTGTGAAGCGGACCCCACGCTCCCATAAGCCGTGGCAAAAATGCCGGGACAACGCGAGGAAAAAAAAAAAGTAATGCAGTGGCGTTACTCGCCTGTACTTCCTTTGCAGTTCTTTCTATTTAAATGACTGTGGCTTATGATTTTCCAATAATTCTATAATAATCTATATCGTGGATGATGTGAAATGATTTACATTAACTTCTTCAGTTATGTTTGTCGTATCCAAATGGCTGAGGGATGTAACGGCTGTGGACACTCACCTGTGCGCTCCAAGCGGGTTTATCTTGGGCCCGGTGTATGCTAGCCTGTAATGTGGCTTTAGTCTCTGACGTTATTCTGTCCGCCCATCACGAGGCCATACGTCCGTCCCTAAATCAGCTAACCTTATCTAACCTAGCCTAATACAGCAGAGGCAAAATTACTTTGTATATAATTATTACTAAAATGAAGAATAAACATGTTGATTATTTCATACTCAGGCAAACGAGTAAATACAGTTTGGATCTGAAAAATTCTTTAATTTCCCGCGAGCAGTTTATAGTTCATGAACTATTAATCCACTTCGGCCGTAATGCGGTCCGTCGAGATATTAACTGCAATTCGCTAATTGCTCCATGTTTCCATGACAGACGGACGGACCAATACTGTAGAGTTTTGAGGCAATCGGACTGAGTGCGGCAATGTTTTAAGTGGGGATTAATCGTGAACGATGCCGGATTGCAAACTGAACAATATGTCACTTCTTTCATAAAAGGTTTAAAAATAATCTATTCTTATTGTTGTATCTGTCATACATACAGTATTTAATTTTCACAGTACTGTTTACTTTATTTCCCTAAGCCTTGGCACCTACGGACTTGAAACCTAAGTTAACTTAGTCCAATATTCCAATATCACGATCAGAAACACTACATTACACACAGAAGAGGACAAACTAAGTGTTGTTACGGCTTTGGTCTTATGTAAGTTGGTGGCACTACCAAGTTGGACTGCTCCAGATTCTCTATAAAAATTGAACAGAAAGAATTGGTGTCGTTTAAGTTGAAGATATAATAATATTGTTACTCTAAGCACGGCCAATCCCACACTTCTCTTATTGCAAACTCTCTAATCTAACTGCAAATAAGCGTATGAAACTTTTATCACAACCCTACAATGTAGTTCAGAACTGGCAGCGCAGGTGTAAAGGGGTGTAAGTTCCACGTAACACTTATGCCCTTATACACCTAAACTGCCAGAGACTTGTACCCTTTTTCACTAGGGCCACAGAGTTTATTTGTGCAACAGTTTATTCGATAGCAAGGAGCCGCCGGCACTAAACACGACACAGAAATAGAATCGAATCGATACTGCTATTTGATGCACTGGATATGATGTAAGAAGGGATATGTAAGGCCTCGGTTGTGAAGTGGGATATTTGTCATTGAATATGTATTTTATGGGAGTGTGCAATCGAATACGTATTAGGGCAGTGTTTTTTAATATTCTTCATGACGCTACTCCCGTGCCCTCAAATGTTTGAAATCTGTTTTGTTGTCAGAGAGGCGCTAACCCACGGCTGAATATTAGGCTATTTCATGCTCGAAATATCTCCTGTATTTTTTTACATCGTGGTAAGGTAATATCACACATGTAATTATATCGAGAATAAAACAAAGTAATTCAATAGACTTACATTATATAGGTAACACAACTATTGTACAATTCTAAGTAGGTATAGGCACATTAAAAATAAACAGAACTTAGACTCTAAACATACATTTGATCTTAATGTAGTATACAGGTTCCTTTTGAAACCCAAGTTCATAGAATTAAAAAAATAAAATAACGAAGGGCTTCGAGAAAAGGCACGTAGTAGCCTTGTGCTTCGCTTAGCTCGTCTTGGCGCAGATCTGCGCGAATAAAATTTATATAATTTATACTTTTTTGGACCAGCCGTTGTTCCAATTCACAACTATAAATACTAGAGCTAGTACAGTAAAACTGTACTAGCTCTCAGTACAACTAGTTTTGCGGGTAGATAGGCGGTAAATAACGGTCATTGCTATTCAAAGGCTCGATTCGAGTTGGATTCACTTGGCGAAAGCATTAACATATTTATAGGCTTATGTAGATGAACGAGATGAGAGTGATTTTTCCTCGTCACTTGGCTGAATATTTTATCTTTATGGTGGACGCGTGTTAGGAAGGATCGGTTTAGTTAGGGAAAGTCAAGGTTAAAATTATTTATGACATGTTTTTTACGGTCCTCCTTTATGACTAATTTTGCGAGGTCTCTCTTTTTTAAGTTATATGGCACATCATCGGAATTAGAAAGCGTTATATAATGAAGTGTTGAATGATATATTTATGTATACCTACTATATAGCTAAACTCAGGTGGACTTAATCTGTTGGTTTCAAGAAACAATTAGCTTAAGGTGATCTATTTGTATAAGCTATGTAAACCATTTAAAAGTGCTTGTTTCTAGGACTACTGAAATAAATAATATATTGATATAGACATGTGGTGGTCCTTTATTATATTATAATTCTAAATTCCTAAAAATGTTGCACAATTTTAAACACATTATGCACAGGTACGTGCTGTGATACAAAATGGTGAGGTACAAATCATTTTTGCAATATAAATCTTGTTCTTACATCCGTAAATTATGATCATGTACATACATAGCTCATTATGTCATTCGTATAAACTACTCAAAACCGCAACCACATTACATTTCCCCTACTACTATTTTATTTAATACGTCCTATAAGTGTATACTCTTAACGTCACATAAGCTCTTTTTATTCCAAGCTTCGCGTTTCGGCATTCCTATTCTCGCCAGTTTAATACGCCACACGGAGCTATCAAATACCAATAACTCTTCCGGATGACGCGCGACGATTGATTTACGACTTTATTACAAATACACTACGACCAATATTCAATGACAGGCCTAACAACCGACGCGCCCGTCAGTTGGACTGCAGCCAGCCATTTTGAAATGATCCCTGATATGTAACTAATCATGTTCTACTAGGAAGATAAACAGGGGTCTTGATGTCGTGGTTGAATCGACTGAATTAGTGCTCGATTTTCTAATATTATTCAAATATAATGTCAACTTGTGCTTGATTTGTGTCTTGTATTTGTAATGTTTCGATGTTTTGCGAGCCATTTTGGCAGGTCACTTTGATCTTTGTATACCGAATGAGTCACGAAGCCTTATAAATTTGTCTGTTTTTCGAGGGAATATAATTCTTTAAAGAAAACACAGCTTTAGGAAAAAGTTTTATGGGTTGTTTGAAAACTCTTCGAATATTTGAATTAAATTTATATTTCATTATATTTTCATGTCAACGCAGGACGAAAGAAAACCGGTAAATATGCGCCCAGTTGGTTAGAAAAGACAAATCACTGCAAAGTAGAATAGAAACTGAGGTCATCATAAAGATCTTTTGTGTCACCCGTGCGAAGCAAGCTAGTGCGGTCGCTAGTCATGTATAAAGTGCGCGTTACTCCAGAAACTTCTTGCTTCGCACAGGTGTGGAATGAACTGTCGACTGTCACCCTTTGGAATGACTTTATAACCTTTAAGAAACGAGCGTACTCTTAACTTTAAGACCGAAAGCCACTTGCTACGCCAGGTGTTGCAGGTGTCTGTGGGCGTCGGTAATTGCCTACAATTAGGTGATTTGTCCGCTCGCTTACCTCCTATATCTTAAAAAGGTGGAAGTATAACTCTACTCCATCTTTGAATCTTGAAATTGGATTGGATTTTATATATATTACATTTACGAGTTTCACGTTTATTGCCGCGCAACTTTTCGTGTGCGCTTGAAGATCACACACTCACTGACCAATAAATAAGGCCCAGTTCAAAATTAAACTAATTTTTCGCACTCGCGCGTCATTACCACATTACCTAGGCACTCCGAAACATGTCGCGTAGTGGCTAAAAACACGTGAATGTAAACCGTAAAATTAGTTAAATGTTAGTATGTCTCACGGTAGTTTAAATTCGATGAAGGCCCAGTTTGCTTAAAATACTCCAAATAGCCGACATGATTGTTCTATATCAGTCTACCGGTCTTTATAATCCTTGTTTAAGAGACAGCGGCATGCAATGTGCCACGGTGTTGTCATCGTACGTCGAGGTTATTACTTGGCTAAACAATTCACGAAATGTTTTGTCTTCACTGTGAGTTTGTGAGTTTTTCCTTACTACACATTGGTCTTCTAAACGTTGTAACAATTATATGTAACACTTAATAGACGTATCATCAGGATATACGCTTGGAACAGCTGTCAAATCGGTAAAGTTTTGTAACTTTTGTATTTGGGGGCACGGAAGTGCCCCCGCCAAGTCGAACAAAACAGCGGCACGGCTGTACTATCCTTTTCTCGAAGCAGTTCAAGACATTTTCGACCCCCCTATAACTTCGTTATGGATAAAACTAGAAGCCTACATTTTCAGTAACGAAGCAGATATTGTATAAACACAGTAGGTACTTATATTTAAAATTTCATTAAATTCAGACAGTTCAGAATACGTCCTTCTGAAATCACGCTCCGACAAGTATAAAAAAGATAAGATCACCGATCGCGTCTCATAAGAAACTAATATAGACTTTGTCGAGGGGGGTAGTTGCGAAAAGTTTAAATTTCCGCTCTCGCCCACTCTGCACGATAACGCCGGACGTGCAGGAAATTAAATCAGTTTTATATTAAATCGGAACAAGAATCGATTGGACTTTAGTAGGTCACATGTCGAGTTTTTTTAGTCATTTTTAAAGTCTGCCGTATAAAAATGGTGCATTTGGGGAGTTTCATTTCAGTACCACAGAAGTTCAACAAAGTTGTACCGTTCTAGTTCGATTTTTGCATTAGAAAGGAGGTAAGCGGTCTTGACGTGTCTTTTTAATAAAAAAACACTTTTGAAAAATAAGTCACAGCAAATATGTAACAATTATAAATCATACACCATTTACATTATTTTGCTTTCATAAGTAATATAAACTAACTTTTAAAAAGCGTTTTTCAATAATTTTCAATAAGAAGACACGTCAAGATTGTTTCCCTTTTTTCTAATGCTAACGAACTATACGATTGAAAAAAAAAAGAGTATTTCATTTAATCTAGGCGTGTCCTAGAAAAGGTTAAGGCTGCTTTTCCACTAAGGTGGAGATGATAAGAGACATGCGGGAATCAACTAATAACACTGGGTATAATCCACATTCCACGTCCCTTCTCCGTTCCGATGGATTACAACCAATACTATTAAACCAAGGCTCGGAAAACGGTTAAGTTTCCAAATCGTTATCATGTACTTGGCGCAAAACCTTTTCATTTCAGTTTCGTTCGTGAAACCGTTATTTTTAAACCGATTTATAGGAGAACATTGCCATAAAGTTCTTGTCATATTAACCGATTTAAAACAATAAAAACCGGTTTCCTTACGCACGGTGCCTTTGTTTACGCGGCACACCGCTCGCCAGCCGGCCGGCCCGGCCGTCTCGTCGCTCGTCGAATAAACCGGTTTATTTAGCTTATAATAAAGTTCTTAAAATGTTAACGTTCTTATGAAAGTTCGGAGTAAAACCAAGATAAACCGGTATTTACTGCTATTATTTAAACTAGTTCCGAGCCTTGATTCCCGCACGTCTCTTCTTATCTCCGCCTCAGTGAAAAGGCAGCCTAAAAGTGTGGGAAGGTAGGTGGCCAAACTTAAAAAGGCTGACTGACAGCAAAAGATAATTCTTAGAACCCAAGGATAAGGATATCATGTGCCTTTTACGATTATTTTACAAGTAATTCTTTAGATTTAATTAATACCCAAATAAAGTATCACACAAGTTGTTACTACTGTATTTTCTCTATTTTTTTACTACTAAATCTTAAAGATTAGTCATATAATCAACAGACGACGACAAGACATCAAAGGCAGGATTAGCTATATCTTTGACATATGTGTCAGGTTCGCGGTAGGGATTTGCAACTGTGTATGATATTTATAATAACACTTGCAGATTTACACGAGCAACATTGTAACAACTACAGTCGACAACAAACCAATATTATTTACTTAAGGTCAATGTGGAGAGGACCGTGCAGTTATCAGGTAAGACCGTCTGAGCTTGTGTATAAGCTCTTTACTCGATTCTAACTTTTGCTCTTGTACGCATAATCCACTTACAGAAGGTAGTAGGGCAGGATCGAAGCTCTTCCTTTCTGACTGTGTTTGAGTGATATACGTGTATGTACTAATAAATAACTTAATAAATATTTTGGACAATCTTACACGAATCGACCTAACCCCAAACTAAGTAAATCTTGTACTATAGGTACTAGGCGATGATATACACACGTATATAGATAAATACATACTTATATACTTACATAGAAAACACCCATGGCTCAGGAACAAATATCTGTGTTCACCACACAAATAACTTTGCACCGTTTGAATATAACAAAGTATGAAACTAATGATTTGGCATTAATGTTGTCTTTGCCACACTTTGCCATTGCAAATGCCATTACATAGAGTAGAGACATAGAGTCATTACAGTTAGTCCGAGCTTGGTCGTAGCGGTAGAACAGACATGGCATGTTTAGTTAATAAATAATAAAAATCAGTTTAAAGTGCCGTATTTATAAAGTTGGTAATATATACCATATCTCTATAGAAATTGGTCGTAGCGGTAGAACAGACATGGCATGTTTAGTTAATAAATAATAAAAATCAGTTTAAAGTGCCGTATTTATAAAGTTGGTAATATATACCATATCTCTATAGAAATGAAAAAAAGGCTCGATATAACTACTAGTTCCGATTAATTTCATATTGGCCATCAATCCGTATCGATGGGATTCCAATCATTGCCGCCCAGCGTCGGTTGCATAATGCCTCAGTTTGCATTCGTTACTGTCCTTTATAGGCCCAATTTGCACGCTCAATGGATCTGTATTGTTGTATTCATAAAATATTTTTATCGATTACCTTTGGCGGTTTTTGTTGCGGATTGTTTTTAAGCTACAAAACTATTCTTCGGAATTGTTGGAACTAGCCTGATTAGAGTTAGGTTGTTGCACGTCTTATAAAATTTATCTTAATACTTAATTAATTACCTTTATTGAACAGTTACTTAAATACAGACAGACAACACACAACGGAAACCTTTGAAGGTTAATGTGCTGTAAGAAACCATTATTTTAAATTGGACTCTTTGAAGGTGAAAATTAAGTCAATAACTTTTAAATATCATCTAACTTATTACTTAAATAAATTATCAATGCAGGTAGGTATGATATACCTACCTGCATACGTACTGATGTACGTTTACACGTTTTGATTCTAACTGCATGCGACTATTGTCTCCTCCTGCATTGTATTTTAGTACTCGAGGCGTGCCAAAAGGCGGTCAGTTAGTGTTATTATAAATAGGCGGACCACGGTCTGTCTAATTGCTAAGGACGTGTTAATTTGGTATATTACACATGTCGCAAGCATAGGGGTTTTAGGGCGCCGGTTGAACAAAAACCAATTTCGATTGTCTTTATCTATAACTCTGGAATTATTGATTGGTGGCTATTAGTATTTAAGAATGAGTAAAGGCAAGGGCTGTGAGATGATTTAAATTGTCATAATTCATTTATTTGCATAAGGAAGTATGTACATGTGTATCGAAGCGTAACATATGTGTAGATAGGTTAGAAAGTGATGTTTTCTTCAATATACCTATCGTTAGAAAAAACGTGCAAAGATATCGTTCACTACTTTAAGAGCTTAAAAGCGTATAATTAATGTGCGTGTTTCGGAATGTTAGATATTATTTGAGTTGACTGTACCTACCTGTCATAAAAAGCCTAATATACAATTTTCGCCAAGAAGTAAACTTTATTGGTAATTATATTTAACCAGCACCTACATGATTAATTTGATTATCAGACTTTGTTGCTACTAACATATCAGTGACCCACCAGTCATATTCATCAGGTAATTATTTTTGAAAAATGGCTTTAAGTCAAGACTCGAAACCGATTTTAAAAATAGCGGTAAATACTGGTTTATCTCGGTTTTACGCAAACGTGCCAAGAACTTTATTATAACCTAAATAAACCGGTTTATTCGAGGAGCGACAAGACCGCCGGCCGTCCGGTGCGGCGAGCCGTGTGCCGCGTAAACAAAGACACCGTGCGTAGCTTTTTATTGTTTTCAAACCGGTTAATATGACAAAAATGGGAAAGAAAACCGGTTTAAAAATAACGGTTTTCAAAATGAAAAGGTTTTGCGCCAAGCATGATAACGGTTTGGAAATTTTACCGGTTTCCGAGCCCTGCTTAAAGTAAATAAATTTTCCGATGTTATACGAACAATAATAATATATTTAAATTCTTCCGAGATAATCAAGTACGACTTAATGTTTTCTCGTAAACGTTAACATTAAATACTTTTATATTGGAGCTGTTGGTGTGCCTACGCAGTATTTCTCCTAATTGAAACTATTTAAATGGTAATTATAACCGATTTGAATGTTGAACTCTATGAACAATGAATATATTTTATAATGCTTAACATGCCACTTCTCTATAATTCTTCCTATCTGCCCTTTAGAGAACGGCTAAACTACTCAACGATTGGTACTGAAAAGTACAAATCTTTGTCGTATTAGACATCGGTACTTACTCGTTTTGTAGGAAAGTTACTACTTAAAATGAAGTTGAAATACCATAGAGAAAGATTTCATTAAAGTTAATTCTGGCCCACTTTTATTCCATAAGTAAACAATATTAACTATATGCAACAGCATAAATCTACTTATTATTCTTATCTAATATATGAGCATAACAATAATTGTCTCGACACATACAATTGTGTTGGAACGACATCATAGTGACACGTCAGATTGATCGTGCTACCGCGTGTATTAACCTCAGGCAAATGTCATGTGCGTAGATCACTTTCTATAGATATAACATATACAGGTTAGCCGTAAAATACCTTGACTTTTTTTGTACTGTATCATATTGTTTATAGTTTTAACGTTTTATCGTTTGCGTTTGTGTATCGAAGCAAATGAAGAATATTTTGAAGATATACGTTTTGTTTTAGTTCAATAATCGAAGCTTTAATTATTAAAGAAATTTTGTAATAGACGTGTGTAAGTTAGAAAAAGTTTCCTTAAGAAATTCTTTGTCAACGTATTTTTGGACTACCCTATAAGAGGATTCGTAACTACGACTGACTGACTACGCCTGGGGAGTATGTATTTTAAGGTGACATATTTTGAAGATCGTACGTTTTGTTTTAGGAAGGTGACACTATGAACGATGATGCACAAGCGTAAATCTGCTTTTTATTATTCTCGCCTAGAGTCTTTTGTAGAGACTCGAGTCCTTTTGTTCGGTGGTTGAGTTTTTCTAAAAGTATCATAACGCTGGCTCTACGGGAAGTAATCTCTCGTCATATATGAACTCTTGTCGTGTTATTCGTAGTGTTTAGTTATTGTTAATTTGGGCAGTCAACCGGCGATGATATGTGACGATCATTATGCTAAGTTTAGGCGGACAATGCCGAGTAATAATGTGGGTCGTGCTAGATGGACTGCATCGAAATATGCTAGTTTACTATACCTATATAAACTAAGAGACCCATTCAATAGTAGATTATACACCGAGGGGATAAAGTACTGTTTTATGACACGGGCGCGATATTGAATCCTGAACGTAAGCAAAGGACTCAGATATAATTCCCGAGCGCAGCGAGGGGGTTAATGGTTTATTCCCGAGCGTAGCGAGGGAATTAAGACTGAGTCCTGAGTGCAGTGAGGGATTCAAGCGCGCCCAAGACAAAAACAGCTTTATCTCCGAGGAGTATTCTCTAACTTTTCTTACCTCCTGGTTTTACACGGAAAATACAACGTCTAACATCTTTATACGCTTTCATTCATTTCTTTAGTTTCACCTGTCCTGTGCCTGTGTATCGATCTGTTATCAAATCTCGCATGTTAAATTTGAACCACTTTCCGGTTTCCGATGATGCTGAAAATTTGCATATAGTTCGTTAGTATAGTACAATGAAGCGCAGATTTGTCAAATCTGACCTATTTGTCAAGTCTAATCTAATAGGAGTCAAAGCACGCGTTTTCGTGAATGACACGATCTATAAGTCGGTAATTATAATGGTACCATCGAGCTGATCTGATGATGAAGACAGGAGGTGGCCATAGGAGCTCTGTGATAAAACAGCGCAACCTAATTGTGTTTGGGGTTTTTAGAATTATCTCGATGAGTATTAGTTGCCTGTGGAAAGAAAAGTACAGTCAGCGATAAAAGCTTGTACCAAAAATGGGAAAAAAATGCCAAATACTTATTTTTAATTAGGTAAAACTCATGTACAGGAAGTGGATTCATTGTATCACAATGTGACGGTTTGTCGTCGTTGTTGTGCCGTTACACTATGCGTTTCTTCCTCATAGTAAAAAAAAAGAGAAGCTAAATATTGATGTTACACCACGGGTAATCTTCATTATAAAAGTATCATCACAGCAAAACTCAGTTTTTAAGTAGAACGTTTTAAGAATTAAAATATAACATTAGGTAAGCTGTGGAATTCATAAGCTACTACAGTAAAGTCAAAATTATTTTGAGCTTTGCTTGTGCCGGCTGCGTCGTAAACACCTGTACACTATAAACATTAAATATGTCTCGTTAATTACCTCAAAGTTGAGTATTAAATTGTGCAAATGTTTATGTCTTCCTGCAAATTTGAAATACTCATTAAACCTGCAGCGGTATTATGGCCGAGATTATCGCGCGATAAAGCGCGCGTCGTTTTGCGGTGTTAGTAGGTGACGTTTCCTGAATCTTGTCGAGCTTGCCTTAAGTCCTATTGTCATGTTATTAAAGGTTAGATTTGACAAATCTGCGCGTCATCGTGGATGACACGAACAATTAGCGATGAACGAGTGAGTGAGTGCTTTCTCGTATTTATTCGTCGAAATTGGTCCATCGTCTCTTTGGCTTTTGAGCAGATTTTCGACTAAGGTCAATGTGGAAAAGACTGTCCTCCAGCGAAGACCCTCTACAAGCTCTTTCGTCGCTTCTGACTCTTGCATTTGTGCACATACATACTCCATTTAAAGATACAGTGCTGGCGGTGGTTTGTTACAGCGGTGGAAGAAGCTTTTCTTCTCTACCTGTGTCTGACGCCCTATGACGATTTCCCCAACCAAAAAATTATAATTTAAAATTACGTCAAGCAAAAATTTTAGTCACGTTTCTCCAGGTTCGGCCGAGACAATTTGAATGTTGGCAGGTTATAGCCCTAAGCCAAATCTACCACTAATGATAACCGTAGCATTCGTCCTAATTGCCCGAGCGTCAAGCGAGGATGATTTGTTATCATAATTATGATTAAACCCCTTCGCTAATTTGTAGGAATTAGGAATAGATGATACATGAATATTAGTCGGTCGTAAATAGTCGTCAATAAGTTTGTGGCTACGATGGAACAGACGGGTTGACGATCATAATGAATCTATACGAATTCTTTGCCATTAGTTACGTTCATATACATGTTACCCCGTTGTTAGGGAAAATTCAACACACTAATTTTAATTACCTATCTTATTTTATTGGTTTAATACTGATATTAATTTATTTCATGGTATTAATGATGTCATCGCTATACTGTAATTTTCATTAACGCATGTTCCCTATTCTCGTAATTACTCGTCGCCATGGCAACGGTTCCGATCGTCACCCCCCTCTCCCCTCTCGTATTACGCGCAAGTGATCAGTATAAGTGTTACACCCTCACGTCAACCCCCTTGTGTTATAAAGGCGATTGTTTTTGGAAGCCCCAGGTTTGTTTTTTATAGCCTGCATTGTGTGCCACTGCTGGGAGCAAATTTGCTTAGTCAGGTCATAAGTTCTGTCAAAAAGGTTTTCGGCCCGATTCGAAGAATTCTATTCGATTAGATATCGTTTGCATGTCGTATAATTGACAGAAGCAGCTCGATTTGGGCAACTACCATACCAAAGTCACTTAGACGTTAGAAATATCGTATATAGATCTTATTGGGATCACAGCGGAATCAAAATAAACGTCAATTTTGACATGTCAATTAGTTATCGATATTTTAAAGATCTTTCCAAGATCTTAAACGTGTCTTAATCATTCTTCGAATCGGGCCGTTTCACTGATAAATAGCTGTAGGTACAGATCCCTCTTTATTCATACATATGGCTTAAAAGCTTATTTAATGCTGAATTACTTACAATATAAATTAATGTAATTTGCTGTCTCAGTTTTGCATAGTTCTATGTAATATTCGGAAAAATGTTATAAAAAACATGCAAAAAAATAGGCGATTTTGATGCCTATTTATTTTGATGCCTATCCATTTATTTTTGTTTTTTATAATAATGTTCTAATAAAGTAGGTTCATACAAATAAACAATTGAACTGACACTGATTTTTACTCCCTTTTGTAAAGTATAATTTATGAAAATGCATCCGCGTATTCGAAACGAAAATCCCAAAGTAAACAAGTAGTAAATAAAGACGCGATCTAAATTTTAAAATATTTATATTACGTTTTGATCAGTATAAAATAAGCCTTCAAATCATGGCAATATTTATTTATTTATTATATAGTCATTTCTTGTTATCAATTTATTTAATCTTGGCGTTGCTTTAGCATATTTGTCCCATATTGGGCCAAATAACGAAATGTTGGTTTTCGATGTTGGCTCTGTCCTGAGGGTCTAGTCGCTGTACGGCAAACGCCATACGAAAAGAAAAAAAATTACGGGTAAAACTTAGGCGTTTGGCACTGGATGCGATTCGCACGTCGCTCCGATGTGCGAGCAGGATATCGCTATACCAATGTTTGAGCGAGACAACGCTAAGTCTCGCTCAAAAATCGGAGCGGCGTGCGAATCGCATCCAGTGTCTCAAGCGCTATGGGTAATTGGGTATGCAAAAAATACTTACTGGACTATTTCCATACGTTACTTAAGTGTCTGCTGACGTTTTTTGTCAATATATAATTAGCGACCTTTAAATTGAATATAGGAAGAACTATGTAGCGAAACTTAAATATCATTATCATTTAGAAGCTGAAATTAAATATAATTAGAAATTGTGACTATCTATACAGCATGTTCATAGTGATGGCAAATCGTTTCGACTTTTCATAAAGCTAGTTTGACCCGGTACCTCCATTGTGACGCTTATTGTGTTCAACTTTCTTTTACTTAATTACATTTTAATAGTGAGGTACTTAATAATTAACTCTGTTCTATAATTTGTATTAATAATTGTTTTCTGATGCAATATTTATGTTTTGTTACAGGTAAGTTCGTCGAATGACCAAAAAGCGGTTATCTAATAAAAGTAAACGCTGTAATCGCAAGGTACAAGTCGAAGTGCAAAGTCAAGTTTTTATTTGTGTACATAGAAAATGCGCATGTAAGAGTTCCAAAAATGAATGGCCACTTTATGAATGAATTGTATCCATTTAATTTTGCAGCTCGCTGTACTTTGTAATTCCTCTACATAAATAAGTCTAATGTCGCGAGGCGGTTAATCCTCAAACAACCACGCAACTCAACCAACCAACCACCCAACCAACTACGCAACCAGCCAACTATACCCAAGGAAAGAACTAAGCCCTCCTACGTGTATACGTACAACAACGCCGTTTAACTCTGCTGTTGTGAATATGAAAGGGTGTTTGGCCTGGGCAGCCACATAAGAGCTCATAAGAGGAAAAAACCCTTGACTGCTGACGAGGTCGCCGTCATCGAAATCGATGTGGAGGACTATATATATTGCCAATTAAGGTGTTATTAAAGCGACAGAGAAATCTATGCCCGCAATTTGCAACCTTCGGTGTTCGGGGTAGGCCCTTTGTTTTCTTACTGAAAACAAAGCTCCTCGTAATACCACCTAGACTGTAGGTACGAGTAAAAAGATCTAGATTTGAGAGTTGGCCAATTCCTAACGGGACGTTCGGTTAGATAGCTGTGTGCTAACTCTGTAAATCTGCAGGAAACCGATGTCCGCAATGAAAAGGAGTCCGGTAACTATCTCGAGATTAAGACTTTTATTTGTATTATTCGATGGAAATAGCTTACTTACTCCATTGAAATTAAGTTATATTATAGATCTTTGAGTTAACAATTGGCGAGAAGTTGCACAGGACCGAGAAAAGTGGCGCTGTCTTGTGTCGGAGGCAAGGTCTCATTTTGGGTAGCTGAGCCAACGGATTAAGTAAGTAAGGTCTGTAGGTATTTGAATATTTTTTTTGTAAAGACAACGTCTTTCCTGTGGACATCATAAAGTATGTGTACTAAAAAGCTTAATTTTATTACTAAATCCTTACAAGCTTTCTATTTCCTATGAGTTGTTCGGTTTCCTAAAAGCATTAGCTTTCATCATACAACTTTAAGTACACTTTCATTCAACATATATTCATAGGAAAACGGCCGATTGCTTGAAAGTTTTTGACTTATTTTTTACATCAAAGAATTTTCCCATCCATCTTTTGCAAGGCAATGCATAACGTATAGAGACATTTACACGTTGCTATACAGGACGTCCCAAGACTATGGGACATCAAGGGAAAGTACCTTAAATATAAGACAGGATATTTTGCTAAAAGGAGACTTTATTTTATTTTCAAACCTGAGTAATACTGTATTCAAAGATAAAAAAAAAGTTACTTTGTCTGGAAATCGAACCGACTCAAATGTGAAAAAAAAACAGCCTGTATTTTTATCATGCCAATTGAAAGAATGCATAAAAAATAAGTCATCTCAGAAATATGATATCGCAAAACAAATGAATACAGTAACATTTTTGATTAAAATTTCAAGATTCGGTTTAATTCTCAGAAAAAGGAAGCAATTTTCAATTTTTGTATGTACTTACTTTTAAAAATAAAATAAAGTCTTCTTTCAGCAAAATATCCTATCTACGATATTTAAGGTACTTTCCCTTAATGTCCCATAGTCTTGGGACATCCTGTATAACAGAGCTATATTTCTCTTAGTTAAGTAGATAAGCCTTATAATATCTCCTTTACGAGGAAAAATAAGTATTTGCATTGCATTACTTCCTCCTGCCAATATTTCCACCAAAATCTCTCCCCTGCATTCGCACCGTGTCATATCTCGTATTCCCAGGTCCCACTATTCTTATTGCTACAATAGTCCTTGCACTTATTCAAGTTATAACGTGACCTTGAGAGCCGTAGTAGCTATGAGTGAACTGGGGGTCACTCTTATACTGGTGAATTTATATATGGCTTGGGAATTAATGCCAAGCACTGTAGCTTGCAATAAATCAGGATCCATTACAAACACCCGATCGGATGTTGTGTTCACGAAACGTTTTGTACACGACGGTATTTTATAACAATACAATAAGGTCTACCACTTATTTCAGACGGTTCTTTTAGTAAAAGATATCTGACTTTTGGGACTAAAACTAATTTGGTATTGTCACGTTACATTACATACTTATTTAATATGACACAAATCCGCTTCATGCAGTCTTGAACCAGGACTAGCTAACCAAAATAACCTCTTAAAAATAGCCACAGTTTAACGATAGAGAGAGGCAGGACGCATTCGGCGGTGCTTTTGACCCGAGTACCATTCTAGGATTTCAGCTCACTTGCTATCTCCATCCTATATCGCGCTCCTTATCGAAGGCCAAAACTAAGGGCTCCCGTGTGCCTTCTTTTGCATCCATGGGTTCGCGGCTATAGGTAGTACTAACTTGTAAGTAAATCATGTTAACATGCTCAATTGAATATGCATATGTTAGGGAGCTTAGATTTATACTGGTCGGTCTAACGATATTTGTCTCGTTGTGAATGACAGCACGGCTCCGATGACAGCTCTCCCACAATTTATTGACAGATTTGCCGATCCGCTTCCTGCTATTATGTTTTATCAAATTACGCCCCGGCGGATCATTTGAGGAACGAAAATTTGTTGTTACTGAGGATTTTGTAGAGCAAAAACGTTTAATCTTTTTTCCCCGTAGAATTTACTATGTGTGAGTATCCTTATGAAGCTATGCATTTATAATCCTATGAAGTGGTTATGTAAACATAACGTGCCTTAATCTGTCGGTTTATTTACATAACAGGCCTTTTTGTCATCATGAGTGGACAAAAAACGTAGCTACAATAATATCGTAATTACACGGCATATCATTTAAATCCGTTTGTATGTCAATCCTACTCATTTACATTACCGCAAATCAGCACACCGTTTATGACAATTATTGCATTGGACAGTACACGTTTACCAAGTATAATTAATGAACTGGTCGTTAAGGAAGAATGTGCTTGGTAACCTTTTGTTTACAAAAATGTAGTGATACGCGAAGTGCGAACCGAGACTGACGCGCCATGGATTTTACCGGAAAAGTTGTCATTGTTACTGGCGCCAGTTCTGGGATTGGTGCTGCCTCCGCTAAACTCTTCGCTGCTCACAACGCTCTTCTATCCATCGTTGGAAGAAACGAGGAAAGACTACTTACAACGGCCAAGGCCTGCGAAGAAGCTAAAGGGAATAAACCTTTATGCATACTCTTGGATCTAACCGAACCTGGTAGCTGTGAAAAATTAGTAAAAAAGACTGTGGATACGTTTGGAAAGATAAACGTGTTAGTCAACTGCGCTGGAAAGTTATGCTGTACATCGCTCTTTGATAACTCCATGGAAATTTTCGATGACCTAATCGCGCTTAATCTTCGAGTGCCATACAATTTGACTCAGCAATGTTTACCGCATCTACTCAAAACGAAGGGTAACATTGTGAACGTGTTCAGTGCGCCTATGCGAGTGCGACCTGGCTTCCTACCAGCTAATATGATTAGAGATGCCTTAGAAAGATTCACGAAGTCAAGTGCTTTGGAACTAGCAGCAGAAGGAGTGAGAATGAACGCTGTAAGACCAGGCTATACAAGAACGAATTTTCTGAAGAATTTGAACGTGGATGATGAAATCATGGATGATACTTACGAGCTGATAGCTGAAGTTTTGCCCACCAGGAAGGTTATAGAGCCGGAGGAGATCGCTAGGATGGTGGTTTTTACCGCCAGTGACACGTTGCCTAATTTGAACTCTGCGCAGATGATAGTAGATGGTTCCGCTTCGCAGTTTTAAAATTATTTTAATTGTGACTTGTCATTTTTTTGTATTCTGAGATATGAGTGTTATTTGAACTAGTTTTAAGCCTCCCACGAACCTAGCCGCTGTCATACAATCGAAGTTACTCTGACATTTTGAAATAACATGTTAAGTGACGTGAACATTCAAGTAACGTTGATACCCAACAAAAACATAAATGTGAAATGAGAGCCAAGTTCAATATTAAGAATATGTGTCGTTGTTGACTCACCGACAAAAGAATTAAGATCTATAATATGGGTGCCAAGGGTGGCTAGTTTTTACAAACAAACCAAACAACTAGCCAAGACAAATCCTTTAAAATTTCAGGGTTTTCTACTCAGCACAGAACTTGGCACCCAAATACATCCCTGAGATATCATTACTTTTTGTAAAGAAATTACTACACTACATATAAATCATGAAAGTAGTTTTGCCCAAGCTGAAAAGGAGACCTTTGCTAACGCTCGGTCAATTGTTAAAAAAATTCAGGTTTCAGATTTTTCCTTTGTATACGCTTAATAGTCTACCTTGATGTCTAATTCCAAGTTTGTAGGTCATCTGGAAGTGGATTCGGTTATTGGATGGGTTTTTGATCTATATATAAGTCAGTCAGTCACAAAATTGCCTCAAAAATTCTAAATTCTAAATTTTTCTTGCAATTAGGCCTCAAGGGCTCTTTTAAAAGTCAATACAACATTTATAGTAACATCATATAGTTATATGAAAATACCTGGGTAAACATTACATTATAATAATCTTAAAATAAATAATTACTACAATACAATAGAGATGTATAGTGTCTATGGTTAAAAATACATTAAATCTGGAGATGGAAAAGGTCCCCAATGTCAGAGTACTAATACGAATAAGATTTGGAGGTGTAAAGTTTCTTCAAGTGTAAAAATAAAATTTATACTAAATTAATAAATCGCGTCTGGACTGTTAAGCTAGCAGTCTCATAAACAAATGCTACAGAATACATAACAAGTATGTACCAAGTCAAGTATATAATACAATATTACAGAGACGTATAGTCTCCACGGTTAATACATTAAGTTTGGATATGTATAAGGTCCCGACGGTCTGAGAAAAATAATAATACACAATAATAATGACATTAATAAGCTTTGGAGGTGTAATGGCTCTCCAAGTGTCAAAGAATTAAATAATAAAAAAGTGTATGAATGCCTGTTTTTACTATAAATGTTAATTTATCAATAATTGTTTGAACTACGTTTATGAAATTTTGTTGAGTTGAATAAATGTGCCAAATTTCATGTATGTGTTGAATAGGTTTCAAGTTGTGAAAGTGTCAAAAGTAGCTCGAAATGTTTCGTGTAATATTACACACGGTTGCGTCGCCACTTCCTTTTTCTTTGAACTTGGCTGAACACGCGACCGCGTGTAAGTCTGGTACTAGTTTTTGTTACTAAAAATTGTAACATGTACTAAGTAACATTAGTTCGAAAAACTTCTACTCCCTTTATTTTCTTTGTATAACATTATTTAGCAACGTAAACTAGTACCTAACCAAGACACACATATTGTGTGAATTTTCATGCATCTTACATGTAATTGAAGCATTTCGTTATAAAATAAGAGTGTAAATTTAATTTTTATGGGTGTGGTGTTTTGGTAGCGAGTTCGTGTGACTTAAGTAATTTTTTCATTTTTTTTTGGTTTGCCATCCTTCATTGGCCTATATATTTTTTAGGCTGACTTTTGTATCTGTATGTATTTATTATTTTTGTCATTATCTCTCTAGTTAATAAATAATAATAGCTTTGTTTTAAATAAAGTCTAGTTTTAATTCTACATACCATAAACAAATTGATATTTTAATGTTTACATAATTGTACTCGCAGTTTGTATAATTGAACGCTAATTGTGAAAGTACAACTTGCTTTTAAAATAGTTTTAATTACTTATGAGACAATGGAAAGCAGAATTATATATAATTGCATAATTTGGTTATAAATGTCAAGAAACTGGTATTTACTAACTTACGCAACAGATATCAATAATCAATTAAGAAATACTCGATGATGATGATTGGACATTACATCTAATTTCATATTAATAAAATAAATAAATATTATAGAACAGTATTACACAAACCGACTAAATAAGTTCTACAGTACGTTCAATAAGGCTTGTGTCGTGGATACTTAGACAACGATATATATAAATACGTAAATACATAGGAAACAAAACATCTATGACTCAGGAACAAACTTAATTCCACCAAAAACATTTTCATTCAATATGTTGCCATTGAACCCATAAGGCTCGCACTGTCAAAGTTATCAGATCTCATGTAGAGTCAAGCTTCTAACTCTACAACTTCTACAAGTCCTAACTTCAGAAACTCTACACGTTAGTCAAAATATGTGGCTTGGCCGTTTCGTTACATAAACTATTTAATTGTAGGAGCCTATAACAAAACAGTAATTATTATATTATATTATTATAACGAACCCATTGTGTCCCACTGCTGGGCAAAGGCCTCCCCCCTCTTCTTCTACTCATCCCGGTTTTGAGCTACGACCGACCAGTCCCTCAAAAAGGAGTCTAAGTTATCCCGCCATCGCCGACGAGGTCTGCCAGATCCCCGGTTTGACTCGTGGGGCACCCAATCCGTGGTTATCTTGGCCCACAAGTCATTCGGCATGCGGCAGACATGCCCAGCCCAGTCCCACTTTAACTTGGCCACTTTTCGAGCTACATCTATAATCTGAGTTTTAGAGCGCAGCGTGGTGTTCCGGATGCGATCCCTTAGTTTAACACCTAATATGTTGCGCTCCATGGCTCTCTGGCAAACCCCGAGTTTGGACTTCTGAGCTTCTGTCAAAGACCAAGTCTGAGCACCGTAAGTGAGGACTGGAAGTATGCACATGTCCATGAGCCTACGTTTGAGTGACAGAGGTAGGTCTCCCTTCATGAGGTTTTTCATAGACCAATAGCTCTTCCATGCGTTCTCGGTCCGTCTGTCGACCTCTTTTAAACAGTAATTATTAGTGAATTTTTCACCTTACGCCCATGTGACGGTAGCGAAACGGCCAGGCGACATATTTTGACTATGGTGTAGAGTTAGGGCTTGTAAAGTTAATAAGTCGCTCTACAAGAGATCTGATAAGTTTTTGACAGAGCGAGCCTTACAGTTTCGTCTCGGCAACATTTTACATGAAACTTTTACAATTTTTACAATGAAAATGTTTTTGGTGGGATTTTACTTCTTTTGTAAGTTGCTTATGACAATCTTCCATCCTCTAATTTGCAGGATGGGGTGTGATTTACTAAAAATCCTGAAATACGTATTTTATTATTCAAGGAGTACCTTTATAAATATAATCATCAAATTATGCGGAAGTCTCATACAAACTTTCATTCCCAAAAGTTTAAGGGGTTGGGGAGTAAAAGTTCCAAGTTTTAGAATTTTTTAATGTTGTTTGTGTACTAATACTAGCTTACATGCCAAATTTCAGCTTTCTAGGACTTCAGGAAGTTAAGAGTTTTGATGTCATTCGTGAGTGAATGAGTCACTGACAAAATCTTAAGTATAAGAGCTATATAATTGAAACTTTCTGTGTTTAATCAGTCTATTCATCATATATCGAGTATTTTGTTAATCTGGTATAATCCAAACCCAAGTTATGAGGGGTCAAAAAAACGACGAAGCGCTTCAAGAAAACGTGGGTAGTGCCCTTGCGCTTCACTAGGCTTGTCTTGGCGGGGGCACTACCGTGTCCCTAGATACCCGTACTCATCACACAAATAATTTACCATATACCAGGATTTGAACCCGGAACCATCGGCTTCATAGGCCCATACCCATAGGTATCCATAAAGGTGGAACCAATATTGATTTTATTTAGTATGTATGTTACCTTACTAATTTAGGTTACCTTACATACTAATCATTGTGTTCATTAAATTAGCAACATGTCCCGTCAAAATACGCAAAGTACTTACAAATTATAGATCTACAACTCAAATTCTAACATTAATTTAGCAAAAAGGCCACAAGGGCACTTTCAAGATGCAATTTACATACGAGGTTTCGTTATTACCTACCTATGCTAAATGTAATTACGAACACAAAATAAACCATTCTGTATTCGTAGATTACTTTTATTTTTCATGAAAATCTGTTTTGGTTCTAAACGTTTCTATTTTTGGCTGATAAGTATTCAGAACACATTGCATATGTCCATGAGTATATTTATTTGGGCCAATTAGTCTCCTTCCAGGCGCGTCAGGAAAAAGAGGTCGAAAGACGGATTGAAAACGCCTGGAGGAGCTATTGGTCCATGAAACACCTGATGAAAGGTAATCTTCCGATATATCTCAAACGGAAGCTCATGGACATGTGCATACTCCCAGTTCTAACCTACGGGGCACAGACTTGGTCTTTGACTAAAGCTCAGAAGTCCAAACTCGGAGTTTGCCAACGAGCTATGGAGCGTAGCATATTAGGTGTCAAATTGGTGGATCGAGTCCGAAACACCACGCTGCGCTCCAAGACACAAATCATCGATGTAGCTCGGAAAGCGGCCAAGCTAAAATGGGATTGGGCTGGTCACGTCTGCCGAATGCCGAATGAGTTGTGGGGCAAAGTCACTACAGAGTGGGAGCCCGAAAACTCGAATCGGGGATCTGGCAGACCTCACCGGCGATGGCGGGATGAACTGGACTCCTTCTTGAAGGAGTGGCCAGACATAGCACTCGACAGAGACCAGTGGAGAGATTGGGGGGAGGCCTTTGCCCAGCAGTGGGACACGACAGGCTCCAAATAATAATAATAATAATAAGTATTCAGTTAAGATTTGCCCCACTTATTTCAATGATATTTTTCCAGAGATAGTTTGAGATATCTCTTCCTCGCGATAAGGCCGCCTGTTGTTTACCGCTATTTAAAGTTTATAATATATTTTTGATGAACAAGACAGTCTTTGAAATGAAATATATTTAAACGTCATCAAATGTTTGTCATAGTTTTGTCTGTTTTATGTTAACCTGTTTATGTGCAATAAAGTGATATACATACATAAAAATTGTTTGAATATTAAAAAAGATATGTAATTATATAATTACACAGTCATTCCGTCTGTTCTTAGTCATCATTCTACTTCAGGTACATGTTTACAGACACAAAAATAAACATAAGGAAAATCCTACACATATTACTTAAAGCATTCATTTACTTGTTTGTTGCGTCTGCGCTTATTGACAAACTCGTTTAGGTGTGTCGCTGTGATAATAAGTTACATAAATAGACACTACGTAATCGCCGCGATAAGGTAAACACAACGTGTTCTCAGTGTCAAACACGAGACTGTTTGAGGCAGACGTGTGTGTTACAGTGTTTATATAAATGAACAAATGGATTTTACGGGAAAAGTCGTTATAGTGACAGGAGCTAGCTCCGGTATTGGAGCAGTCACTGCAAAAATGTTTGCCGCTCATGGAGCTACTCTCACATTAGTGGGCAGAGATGAAACAAGACTCCAAGCCGTGGCCAAAGCTTGTGAAGAAGCCAAAGGAATCAAACCGCTACCAGTACAATTAGACTTAACTGCAGTCAACAGTTGCATTGTAGTCGCTCAGAAAACTGTGGAAGTCTTCGGCCGAATAGATATACTCATCAACTGTGCTGGAAAGATTGGATTAACCTCGCTATTTGACGCAAACATGGTAACTTTTGACGACCTGTTCGCAATCAATCTCCGTGTACCGTACGAGTTGACTCAAAAGTGTTTACCTTATATAGTGAAAACTAAAGGCCATATAGTGAATGTGTTCTCAGCTCCTATCCGGGCACGACCAGGTTTTGTGACAGCCAGCATGATCGCCGAAGCGTTAGAAAGATTTACAAAGGTCAGCGCAGTAGAATTAGCACCGGAAGGAGTTAAAATGAATGCAGTAAGACCGGGTGTGACTAGAACGAATATATTGAAAAACATTAATATAGATGATGATGAAGTAAATGATATGTACGAGGCTTTAGCCGGGATGGTTCCAAGCAGACAAATTATAGAACCAGATGAAGTGGCTAAAATGGTTTTGCTAGCTGCTAGTGATATGTTCCCTAATTTAAATGCAGCTAATCTTGTGGTAGATGGAGGTGCATCTGTGGCGTAAGATAACTTAAGATTCTATTTGTGGTTTTATATGTATATTGCTGTACTTGTGTTTTGAAGAAATTTGATATATTGAAGAATATTTGTCTATAGTCTAGGCTTTTTTTTAAAGAAAATTGTTTAATTCTCAAAGATGGTGTTATTGTTTATTGGCTGACTTTTAATATTTTCGATAACTGACTATCTAACAGAAAAGTTCGCATTAAATTAATAATCTTACGTATTTCGACAAAGTGATACCTACACGTAATAAACCACACGATTTGGTAAATCCACGACTGAAGGTATTAAACAAATTACTAAAGTGTTATCAAAAACAAGATATTACTTATATTCAATGTTGCGATATTCCAGTTGTACTCGTAGTCGATGAACGCGTTAGTAGAATGGATGTTTTTTTATAACGATAAACAATTATGGTGCCAAACTAGTGACGGGCGAATTATGATTAGCTCAGGAACAATAGGAGAGACCACAGCGAAACTCTTTGCTTTTCATGATGCTGAGAAGACCAAATTAAGAGAGTTGGACGGAAAATAAATGAAAATTACCAAAAGAAGCCATCAGCATCCTTTTATCATATCTCGGACTTAAGAAAAATAAAATTTCTAATTAATAGCAAGATAAAACTTATCAAACAAATAAAAAGATATTTGACTGAGTAGCATAATATTAATAGAATTAAAAGGAAGCTTGGATGTGTGAGTTGTACCTAATTTCATCTCAAGTATTTTGTTTTTTACAAATAATCAAGCAACATATAAACGCGATATTTTACTTAGTAATTTTAAATTTATAGTTACGAGAAATGTAAACAGGTAAGGAAACTTTAAAAAAAGTGTATCCGTTTTCTTTCGCATGCGAAGTATTGATTTTTGTTTGTATATGAATATTTCTGAATGGAATACCTACAACGTTATTTCTTGAAAACGTTTTCCGTCTTGATTTAAGTGTTGCATTCATTTATCATAACAACCTTGCGCATAAATCTTATCTGGTTTAACTGCTTGGTTATTATGTGCGAGTGAACAAGTTTTTTCTAATAAATGTTTGCGTGCGAATGTTTTTTTTCTTATTCTTCGTTGCAGGTACGTGTTAAATGTACCTTTAATTGTAATCCCAAGTTACTAATAGTCGGAATGTAATGGATGTAGTATTTGAATTTCATGTGTTGGGCATGATTTGCCAATTACATAAAAGACATAAATAAAAGATTAATTGTGAAACAAAATTTTGTAATATTCATTTTGCATATCATCATTAGTACTACATAAGGAGGAACCAAATTTAGAACAAAGTAGTGTAGTTCAGTCAGCTATAGTGATGGCTAAAGTGCCCAAATATATCGTAATACACCTTTGTTGTAACCCTATTTAGAAATATGGCAGTGTGTGTACCTACTGATATATCTGGCCACTTTTGCCGTCACTAATTACGAGTATTTGATGCTTGATGCTGACTTTCATCTATCAATAGAGTGATTCTTGAGGAAGGTTTAGGCATATAACTTGTTAAGGTTTTGTGTAAATTGGTTGAAATATAACGATGTTGTCGGTAAAAATCACGCTGACTAGGAGCTTTACTCGAAAACGCTGCCTAATCCGTTTGAGCTATAACAACACAATGTATGGTGGGGTTGTCTCTCTTTCATGGGTCTACAAAAAAGTGCGTAATGTTGAATGTCTATTATTTAAGGATAACATACTATACCCATTCATTTCTTTCTATACTATAACTTCTAGAAAAAGATGACATAATATGTGGCATTTGCCACACACACCATACAATTTAAATGAATATTTCAGGAGTAATCGTAATAGTACATTACGATACAAGTGCGAAAAATAGGAAATTCGAAACGAGTGGCGATAAATTAAAACACGACCGAAGGGAGTGTTTTAAATCGACACGAGTTGCGAATTACCTATTCGCACATGTATCGTACAACGTTTTACAGTACATATGGCCCTTTAAATGTTCGACACAGTAACGTAATATGCTACTTTTCGCACTAGTGCTATAAAGTAGCCCCATATGTACTGTAAATTAAAGTTTTATTTCGAGCCATAAACATAGACACATAACATATAACTATAACATAGGCATATATATAGGCATATAACTTGTAAGAAATGTTAAAGACTCTATCCGCAGTTAGTTCTAATTTTTACCACCTTATGCGCTGGGATCGCTTTACTTACCCCCACCATGCACTTCGCACGTAGCCAATTTGTCCACCAAATTTTATCAAAATTCGACGAAAAAACACGACATCAAAATAAAACTCGGCCCGTTTACGAGTAGGTGTTTCAGGTGTCCATGGGCGGGGTAATCGCTTACCAGGTGATCCGTCTGCTCGTTTACCTCTATCATAAAAAAAGGTAATATGCCTGTGTCACCTCATGTGTTAGCAAACAATCCAACAATGCGAATATAACAAATGAACAGTGCTCTAAAGCTGATGGACATTGAGGACGATGCCGCGCTGTCCAACAATGAATTGTTTAAAAAAATACAATCCAACAAAATTGAAAAGAAAAACTAAAACGTACAAAAGCGTGCGAATGCGTTGATGAAAAACGAACGGCTTTTGTTTACTATCATCTGAATTGGATACACCTTTTTTTATGAATCTGGACTTTATATTAATGCCGTAAGATGTAGAATCCTTTACTGTGGGATTTCTTTACAAAAATGTAACTGCAATCTTATGTCTGACTGAGATTGCTGTTTTTTAATTTTTTACATATGGCTCACTTTTGAAGATAAATGCAATAAATATACATATATTACACCAAATAAACGTTTTATCAATTATGGTTTATTTTGAGTAAATTCTTGGTATTATGAATTATCTATATTATTTTTTAGTGTCTTGTAAAACCTTATTCCATATACATACAATACAAACCAAAATCTAGCTTCAAAATTGCTCCACATTTATGGATATTAAGCAACTTTTGAGCTAGATTTTGTTTGTATTATGTAATATTACACTATATTGCGTGAGTCACGTGTAAATGACATCACGAGAAATAAAAACTGCCATATCATGATGACATTACAAACCGGATGAGCAAAGTACGGGCTAGAATTGATAAAAAGTTTATCCTTAAGAGAGTTAAGTCTAAGCTTAGAACTACAGAAGACATAAACAAGTATTAAAAAAGGTGCCACTTTGTCGCTTGCCATAAGAACGCCTTGTCAGGTTATTCGTATAAAGATACAAGCAAATCTCGCCCTTGTGACTAGCGACAAAGTGCGTCGTTTTTCCTGCCGCGGTCACATATGTGTCAAGTTCTGATTCATTGTGAATATGAAACAGCAACAACGCCATCTCACCTTAAAAACACCACCTCACCAGAGTGAGGCCGTATAACCAATTTTACTGTAGATTTCGATGTCTAAGTAGTTAAACCAAAAAAAAAATATAGCCGAAATACCCTTAAATTATGATATATTTTATTTTCTTACATATCTGACATCTGTAATCTGACCACTCAGAACTTCTTATATTTATTTATTGTATAGCATATATACAAATACATCAGGTATAAAAAGAAACACTAAGTTAGAATTTTCGCCTTCCCAGGTAAGCGCCTGCTTCTTCTAACAGTATCTTAAATGGGACAATCTAATGGGGCATTCCAGAATTATGTGATTGATTCCAGAGCTTTTTTTGATAATATTGATAAAGTAATTATTAAACACACTCGACTCTTACAAGTAGGTATGTATTGTTCCTACTTATATTATATCGAAGCCGCGTTACGTGTTTTTATGTTAAAGCTTTTCCTGGTACTCTTCACGTGACTGTTACACTTTTACACTTTTCACCCGGAAAAATCTTTTCAAGCCCCCACGCAAGAACGATTCAAGCTAAGAATTTTAAAAGCAACTTTTGGTCATTTGCATGAAAATGATGGCATTGTGAGAGTTTTAATGCAAGGAAATGGGGGGCGTTTTGTGCAGAGCGGTGGGAGGCAAGGGGAGGGGACTTTACCGTTAGGAACTTAAAAGGAATTCTAAATGAGGAATTACTGTAGAGATTGCGGAGTTATTATTGCTACTTAATTCGTTATCTGTAAAGTTTATTGGATTTTGGGGTGCAATTGGAAAATGAGTTTTAATTTCGTCCCCTCGGTATTTGATTCTAATGAGAAAACTGCATTTGTTTATGGAAATTTACTGTTTTGTGGTACGCAGGTACTTTTTTTTCATTTATCATACTCTGAAAGTGGGCCGTTGTTGTTCTAAAAAGTGTGCAGAAAATGATACGTTTGTGCTCAAGAGCACTGTACTTTCCAAGTACGTTTTTATTTATTACGAGAAGCAATCAAAATTTTGGTATTAAATGGATTTGTTGCACAGTTTCCATTCTTATAGTTAACTCTCCATTCCATAAATAACGATATTTTTACCTAAATTAATTGAAAGTACCCTCAAGAAATACTAGTGAAGTTTACACGTAGCCGTGTTTTTGAAATGCACATTTATTTTATTTTCCTCTTATTCGTAATGAAAAGTAGAGCGTTTAACTCGGGTGAAAGGGACCATTTCAATCTCGGGTTATTGGCGCGCTCGCTAGGTTCGAACGCCAAACTACCTCAACAGAAATGGGTACTTTTCGTCCTTTAGTTAACAATCATCAAAAATTCAAGCACTGTTTTTGTTGCCAATATTTTATGCAAAAACGTGGAACATTTTGTTTCTTCTAAACATTTCCAGTTTTACAACCCTAATTGATAAATTGTTTCTTTCTGCTACCACTGCCGTTGAAAAATCAACCTTAAAACGTCAACTCAAAGTTATTTTTTTCAAAATCACTACAAATATATACGACGTTTATACAGACGTAATTGTCTGAATAAATATTGTTTTGTCTCGTTTGAAGTTAATGTCGTGGGAGAGGACAACAGCAATCGTTTTACGGATAATTAGATCCATGTTTAAAAATAGAAATGTGTTTTTTTTAAGATTCTTGGTAGATGTCCTTTGCTTGAACCTGGAGGAAGAAAGTCAAATAAATGAAGATGTAATAAAATGTCTGATTACATGATCTCTGGTGTATTTTTTAAGCTAAGATTATTAACGCCTAGAAATCTAATTTCATAACGTCTAGCCGCCCAGAGGCATGTAAAAAGGTCTCCTATTCCATTCTATAAACATATTTTGAATTTTTATAAACATATTTATTCTATAATCATATTTACTAGGCAAGTTTTTTCGTCTGAGCGGCTAGATAATAAAACAGACTTGTTAATAATCCACCTTTTTTCATAGTTTATGATTTACCATAATTGAGCTCAAGATCAATATTGCGAATTTGCGACTTATTGATACCTACTATGTCAGAATGTCTTAGTACCTTTTTTAATATATTATAGGACAATATCATGCAAATTTAAATATTTAAATGAAAAAAAAAAGAGTCCCACAGTAAGCTCAATAAGGCTTGTGTTGTGGGTACTTAGACAACATACACCATCGCAACACGCGTAAGTTAAAACTCAACACAAGTAAGCTCTCTACACGCTTTAAAATCAGTAAAGCTACCTGTTTATTTCTATTTAAAATATCCTTGTATTATACCGCATCCCAATCCGAAATACCTGTCCCACTCCTCTGCACTCCAACGTCTTTAGGCACTTACGGCACTCTTCGGCACTTTTGGCACTCTTTGATCGTGGCCGAGGTGCCTTGTTGCAAGTGCCACTTGAGGTTTCGTCCCTACGACGCAGTCTATATAATATGACGCTAGTAATAAGTATATAAGGTTTGACGAGATCTCGAGTGGGGGATGATTAAAGGGAATTTGATTGGATGACTTACTTTTTTTGAAGTTATTATTTTATTGTTATCTTGTAATCAGGCTTCGGAGTTTTCATAGCACGGTAAGACTAGTGAGTTACGTAGTCGACATTAACATTAAAATTAAAGACATACGGCCCGGTTCCAAGAATGATAAAGACACGTTGGAAAGATCTTTAAAAGAACGATAACTAAACGTCATGTCAAAATTGACGTTTATTTCGATTCCGCTGTGATCCCAATAAGATCTGTCTACGATATTTCTAACGTCAAATTGACATTGGTTGCTCGAATCGAGCTGCTTCTGTCAATTATACGACATATAAACGATATCTAAATGAGAACTTATCTAAACCAGAACTTATCGTTATCCTATCTCTTTCTTCGGATCGGGCCGTGAGTCATCCTCATTCTCATATCGTACAGTATATTTTCGCCTTACAAATATTTGTGTCATTAAACAATATTTTGTATTATATCATAGCAATATATCAATGAAGTGCCTGAAATGAATTGAAGTGTATGCCTGGCGTCTGTTGGCTCGTTGGGTGGACGACATCCGGAAGATTGCGGGTCACTTCTGCATGAGTTTGGCTCAGGACCGGGATAAGTTGCGTACTGGAAGAGAAGCATATGCTCAGCAGTGGGCAATAAAAGGCTGTTATGATGATGATGAATATATCAGTATAATATTTGCCAGCTAGCGGACGCCCTTAATTGAACATGTTTTTGTTCAGCGCTAATATTTTTATTCCACGCCTTGAAACTTTAACGACTGACTATATTTTGAATAGACACTTGATTTGGCTTTTTCTGCTTCGTTAGCTTTGTCTTTATGTTTTTTTTAATCATATCCAAACTGAAACTTTTACGACCATAATTCTGTCGCGCTCGTTTTACTAATTTTGATACTAATCACCAATTTAATTGAAGCAGTTAAATCTCCATTAACTAAGCGGCTACAGCGATAATATCTAAACTAACCATTAGCGCTAACTGCGTGTTCTACCAAATCTGGCCCCTACCATGGGGTTTAATGACCGTACAAATACAAATGGCAAGTGTACATGTTTATTTTTCCGATTCATGCCACAAGATGGCAGACCCTCCAACGCGCACGGTCCCTAGTTATAAACGCGCTAAAAACGACAATCAGCTAATAATAGTTGGTCTTAATCTTTAATTTTGACATAATATATTGGTAAGTGCGTAAGGCAGTGTTGGCCGAACGTTAAGTAGAATTGATCATTAACCATTGCAAAGTAAACCGTAAACCATAGCGGACGGTTACAGTTTACGGTTCAATTTATTTAACGTTCGGCCAACACCGAAGAATCGGATACATCGCCCACAATCTGCTTACCTTAAAGTTTACTGGTAGGGTTGTCTTTTGGCATTAAGTACGTTTCTACGATAAGTTTTTCTTTTGTGCAATAACGATTAAATAAATAAACAAATAAATAAAATATAAATTAAGTAATTGAAGCTTGTAGCGTAGGGCGTTTAGGGTAACTCGTCAACGTCCATAATACTGGACATATTTTTTGCTTTTGCTAACCAGAATCATTGCAACTATTGAGCACCGAGGAGTTTACAACTCACGACGTTTCGATCATGATCATTGAAATATTTAAAATGAAAACATTTGGCTTATATGCTATCAACTATAATAAACTTAACAATTTTGGATAACAACCCATGGTAGAGGTACTACGCGTAAAGCTATATGTTTGTCTGATTGTCTGGAAGCGGAAACATAAATCCGCTCTTGTGCGACGGCTTTTAGGACTGCCTCGTGCTGGCGATTAGTTGAGCTGCGATTAAAATAGCAATAAATTATCGAATCGAACGATGAATGACGAGAGTGAGTGAGTAGTAGTGAAGGTAGATTTTAACACCATTTGATTATTTTTAGCTAAATTATAAATATGAATTAAGTTGTATCTGTAAAGCTATTCCGATGGTAATAACAGGTTATGAATTTGATCTACATTTGTTATGAATATGATCTGTCAGAGTCAAAAGTGACGTGTCTGGTTGAGGAAATTTATACTGCCATCATATCCAGTGCCTAGGGCTACCTGGGCTGAGTGGTTGAGGCTTCTGCCGCGAATGCAGCAGACGCTCGATCCCAGCCCTGGGCACTGGAGGTCTTGGTTACTTTTTTCGTGTATGACATCTATTTCAGTTTATAATTTATATAAGGTAATTTACGGTAAGAGAAACAGTTTAAGGATTCCCTACAGGGCTTTATCTTGCCCCCATTTAACCTTAGTTGTATCTGCTTGAAATAATACAAATCAAAATATTTTCTTAAAATATTTTATTTCGTAGTAAAATTGGACAACGCTAAACGCAGCATTAACATGAACATTCTCAGTCGCAAACACACACCGTTTGTGTGCACGACGCCTTGTGGAGGAAACCATTGTGGTCCGCTTAATTAATCTAAGCCGTGTGCGGCAGGCCTTATCCAGGTTGTACAGGATGTGTGCCTGCCATGTTTGGGGCAGATCTGTACCTGGAGATATACGGGATGCTTTGTCAACATTTAGCCATAATCTGCGAGGTATTTATTGGCTTGATTAATATGGCTAAACTATTTGTCTAACAGATTTATCTTGCAGGATTGAAAAACGTTGAAATACGAGTAACGATATGAGAACGAACGAAAATAGTATGACCGTGATTATTGAATATTTTGATCAAACAATTTGCTAACGTCGCCTTACAACTATGGGTCTATGGTTGCACTTTAAACAACAACAAGATTTAAAAGATCGGTGGGAAATCGTTTTTAGATGTTTTTTTACTACTTCGGAGGCAAACAAGCCTACGGCTCGCGTGATGGTAAGCAGTCTCCGTAGCCTATGTACGTCAGTAAACCCAGGGGAGTTACATGCGCGTTCCTGATGCCGCACCCTCGTTGAGCTCTAGCAACCTTACTCACTGGCATGAACACAACGCTAGTGTTAGTTGGCTGCGGTTTTCTGTAAGGTGGAGGTACTAGATATCAGATATATAAAAATTCCTGAATGCAAAAAAAATTAGCCCCTTAGAAAAAATACGTTAGTAGGACAAAATATTTAATATTTTCTTTATAATTTTCCAATGTAATTTTGAAGAAGTAAGGGGAAGAAATAAAATGTAAAGGAGAATCATGAAACTTGATATCCAGACTCAAATAATAATTATTTAATTATTTATAATAATTTATTTGGCGTTAATTAAATAATTAATGATAATTCTTCTTACTAGAAAAAATATTAATATTACTGGGTTCATAAGTAACATATACATACGAGTATTAAAATACCTAACATTTTTAACTTGGCGATTATTACAGGATCTATCAAGTTGTTGACAACTCATTTCAAGATTTTTTAAATTACACATTTTACTAAATATAATAAAAAATGTAAACTACTATCATTAAGCTAATAAAATGAAATTATCTTCAAAATAATCCTTTATTTACCTTTTATACACAAACACAAACGTTAATTAAAATCATCAACAATATGCCGCAGTAATTTTTTTTCAATGTATTTTGTAGTCATCCTGTACGAGTATTATATCTACCACATAACATTTTAAACTGACTATTATTTTTCAACAAATTTCGCACATTACTTTTTGTGAAAACGTCCGATCCCGCCACTGCCGCGCTAACTTTTAAACCGGGAACAAAAGACATCCGAGTTCCAGTAGAAAGTTAACCGGTAACGCGAGAATTGAACGGGTTAACACGTCCGCTCGAAAGAGTTTAGTGTCTGGATGCTTTAAGTCTTTTATAACTTAGTAAGTTAATAAAAGTAAATCTGTGTAAAAAGAAGCTTCAAAATATTTTGGCGGACTTAACGCCTTGAGGCATTCTAGACCAGTCAACCATTGGGCTAAACAGAAACAGTTTGATGCAGGATTGTAAATAGTTGATATGGAAATAGACGCAACTCGATATACTTACACAAATATACATTTTAAATGTATCTATATATATTCAAATTCATTATAACGTGCATATATATAATAATTATGTACTACCTAGTGTTAGGGATCACGTGAAAAACAGGAAGATAATTTAAATTAGTTCCACAGCATTGCAGTATCACTGTTAACTACAAAAAATACAAAGATACGAGAAAACACAAATAATAACAAAATACAATATAAGCACTCGATTTGGGCAACGACGTAACAGCGTGGCTCCGTTGCGTCGTCTGACTCGGCGTAATAGGACTCCTACGCGGCGGCGGCTTATGCTGCGTAGTAGTATAATGAAAGTTACCTTTTTTTTTTTTTTTAATAAATTTGACCACAATCTCACCTGATGGAGAGTGCCGATGTAGTCTAGGATGGAACATGCTTACCTAAAAGATGTCTATTCACTCTCGATTTAAAAAGGTCCAAGTTATAGTGGACTGGGAATAGATTACCTTTGTTACTGAATTGTTCCTGAAATTTTCTAGACGGTTTACCGTTGAATTGCCGACAGAAATTTAATCGAATATTATTTAAAAGACAACATATCAAGTATTTTCATATCATCGACAAGTCATTGCGTCGAGGACTCGATAATAGGTAATCTGAACCGGGGTTCTTTAATTGGTAGTTGACTTATTTCAATAAAATTCATGTCATGGTTTTTCATTTCGGGTTTTTTCATTAATTTAATAAAATTATTTCAATTGGTAATATTTCGTTATCGAAATCGTTTTCTTGGGGGTTGCAGTTTTAACCTAACCCACTTCTGGCAACAGTTCATTTTCTTGGGGGTCGCAGTTCTAACCTAACCTAACTCACTTCTGGCAGGCTCCGTGGTCGTTAGTGCTAGAAAGATGAAATTTGGCATGGACATATTATTAGAGTATAAATTAAAAGGTAACTATCTGTCTCTGTAAACTATTAGATGTAGGTTACTCCGTAAACGTCGTTTTAGTTCTTAAAAGTTCCGCTGTGTGGCGCCTCTATCTATGCAAAATATGTAACTTAAAAACTTACCTGTTGAAAGTAAAATAAAACTAAAGTTTAATAGAATTCTCATAGTTTAATTAATAAAAGCCTGGGCCCAATACATATAAATCAATAAAGCCGAGAAAATCGTACAATAAAATCTAGAAATTTTTTTTAGGCTACAGTCAGAATCCAAAGTAGCGGATCAAATAACGTTTCATAAGTAACTACCATTCTGTAACAGCTTAACAAAAAGTGATGTCTTTAATATAGAACAACTAAGACTGTAAAAGATATACTTTTGAACGCGAATTTTAGAATTTTATCTATATTTGGAAAAGTTACCCGGAATATCAGATACTTTTGGTGTGTTATTTCATCCGCTACTTTTGATGCTGACTGTACCTTCCCCTACATGTAAAGTGGGGGTGTTTTTTTTTGCTTCAACCCTACAGTCTGGTATCGTTGGAAAGGTCTTTCAAAACTAATAGGGGTCTTCAACAAACATTTTTTGATAAAGTGGATATATTCGGAGATAATCGCTCCGAAGGAGAAAAAAATGAGTAAAGCCGTTGACTATTGGCAATTTTAGAACGAAAGTGTAAAAATTAGAAAGTAATAAACAATCCCACAAATTTTTTATTCATATTCGTTTATTTTACTCATATATGATGCATTATGTCTAGGACTTATTGTTATACTTTACTTTTTCATGCTTTAATGAACCAAATCATTTTAAAATTACTGCAGTTTGCTAAAATATGTTGTATTTTGCTATGAGATATTTATCTTTACACATGCAGTCTCCGATTGCAAGTAACTCTGTTACTTTAATTAGGTACTGATTATGCAAATTTGCCTATTTGTTTAACTCGGGTGAAAGGTACCGTTTCATCCCTTTGTTAACAATCTACTGTACTTTAAGCTCCAGTATAGCTTATTGTGACGGAAGAGTAACTACGGAACCCTACGCTGAGCATGGCCCGACATGATCTTGGCCGGTTTTTGTACTTCAACACTTTCGGTGCCGGGCGCCCCGTTTCCAGTACAAAATGAACACACATACGTGTTCTCTCCAGTGAATGTGTTAAGTGGCATGTACACCTTTTCTATAATATTTATATGATAAAATTATGATGATGATCTTTTCGGCCGATTTCGACCATGGCGACCACTTCGACTCCTAGTTAGCTCGGCACTCATGCGCCCGAAGATGGCTGACATAGCCGATCTTTGAGGTGAACCACTGCGCACATTGAGGGCACGTGAGGACACCAGCTAGGTAGTGGTGTTAATGGACGCAGGCTGGCGCGTTTTCAGCTCGTCGCGTTGAGAGCAGCCGAGCATCTCCGTTCCAAGCAGATGGCAATCAAAGGAAGCTGCCACAGACGTAGGCTCCACTATCTCTGAGGTAATTCATAAATAGACGAATGGGAACTGTTTTATATGAGCCTTACATGTGCCTATACATATGCTTTAATAATCAATGCTGAACGAAATTACCTATACAGTAGCCGTGACGAAATGCATTGCTTTTTTTACCTCTAAAGTGGTAGGTGGATGGTTATTCCTTTTCTATAATATAGATAAACAAATTATACTGTTAATGATTATCCACAGGAGTGTCAACTTTTGTTTTATAATCTGAGTATCAAGACTCATTTGTCTGTCCGGTTGGTTGCAGGTATGTTCTTTTGTTTTGCTCTAAATAGATCAACTAATTTATTCCTAATTGTTTGTTTCAGGTAAGTAGCTGACAAGGTGTTTTTTCTTCTGAACGTGAAAGGTTATATAATTATGTCTAAAATACCGACATAAGTTTGCTAGAAAAATTTACAAATTAAAGTGAATGCGGAGAAAACCGTCTATAAGGAAAGACCGCCCACAAGCTCTCTCGTCGCTTTAACTTAACTTTTGCGTTTGTACACATAAGTACTCCAGTTACTGTACCTGTCCCTTCTGACTGTGCCTGAGCGGCGCCGGCATACGTTTACAAATACGAGGGTTCTTGCCTTATGACGCTCTTCCCTGCAATCCATTTTATATCTCTTCTCCACATTCATTTTAAGGAAGATACTTCTAAATTTAAACCATTTTATTTTCATACTCTAGCTTTCACTAGTAGTTTCTTGATTCTAAGACTTTCAACTCATACCTTCTTATTCTTCTTAACTCATCAATTTTACCATAACAAACTTTCTAGCAGCGAAGATCTTTATCACTTTGTCTATTCAACACATTCAAACGATATTGCGCTACATTTTCGCTGACACGAAACTTAGTGCACCCCCATATTTTTCGCGCGCACACTGCGAGTATCTCTAGTAGAAATATTCTCACCTTATTCCGTCCGGCGCTTTGACTATGCATTCGACGGTCTACCGAACATTTTATGAACACAGTATGTGAGCCAGTCTTACACTTATCGTAAGGGCTACGATACCAAGGTGCAAGACGTGGGTTGCCTCATTACCAAAGTAAAATGGAGTTGGGCGGGACATGTTGCTGCTGGGCTGATGAGTGATGGCAAGTGGACTAAAATGTTAACGGAATGGTGGCAGCTTTCGGATGAAAGAAGCCCCTGGCGTCCGTTGGCTCGTTGGTTGAAAAGCATTCGAAAGATTGCGGGTCATTTTTGGATGAGATTAGCTCAGGCCCGGAACAAGTGGCGCACTAGAAAAGATGCCTATGCTTAGCAGTAGGCGGACATGAAGATGATGATCAATGCAAAGATGAATACGGTGTTAGAGATATAAGATAGTTTATATAAATAAACAAAGTATAAGCGCCTTAGAAGCAACATACGAATTGTAATATAAAATAATTTGTAAATCAACGTAAATATGATCATTTTCGTAACATTGCTTATCTCAGTATGGGAATCAGGTCAATCAGGATTAAAAAAATACAAGTTTGTAACTTAGAAGCAGCAAAAGAGCTTATTACTTCACCGCATTGACCTAAAATGAAGTCTTATTAAGAAATTACGAACACATATTTCCAATTAATTAATTTACCCGTTAACCTTCTCACTAAAAAACATACTTGTTTTCAATTAAACCGTTTCTCTAATTGATCCAGCTTTGGCCGCGGATCGCTACTTCTTTGGCCATTGCCCAAGCTTGCAATGAATTTACGACCCAACTCCGCAATCAGGACTCCGACTTATGTTTGGACAGTTTTTACTTCGCGTTAAATGATTTATCACTTTGCAGTGGGGAAGAATATTAAATTTTAATTTGTATAGATCTTTGTCAGCTGGTTAAATGTTGAAGGAGGGAATGTATGAAGTTAGGACGGAACTCAGTAGTCAAGACCGATTTATAATTTCAAGTTACATGATTAATCACTTGGAATTGAGGAAGAATATTTAATTTTAATTTGTATGGAGTTTTGGCAGTTAGATTTGAAAGTTGAGGAGAAGGGATTTCGCTGAAAATCTTTACTTAGGTTTCCAAATGTTTCTAGTCATATTTTTTTCTTTTTCGTTGTCCCGGCATTTTGCCACGGCTTATGAGAGCCTAGGCTTGCGGACTTGGCAACTAATCCCGAGAATTGGCGTAGGCACTAGTTTTTACGAAAGCGACCGTCATCTGACCTTCCAACCCAGAGGGTAAACTATTTAACTAGTAATAGATAAATATACGCATTAAAGTACAGTCAGCATTAATAGTTTCGAATAAACAACACCCCAAAATTAAACATATATCTCTCTGATATCTACAATTTCGGTTTAAAATTGTTTGTCATCTTAGATTTATTTATTTTTATATTGCAGAGGGGTAGATTTTATATGTATCTCATCCGCTACTATTGATGTTGAATGTCGTAAGTAAATCAAAACATAATAACATCGAGGACACGAAAAACCTTCTAAAACACCCGAACACCGCGTACAACAAACGTCTATTGGCGCAGTCGGTAGTTACACGTAGTGCGTAATATTCAAATAATATAATAAAGAAGTAAAACATTCATACAGTTGAACGAATTCGCACGTTCGGTCCGGTTGTACCATCGTCGTCCAATTCATCATAACGAACGCGTATTGTCGATACGTCCGACGGTCGATGTCGCAATTTCCGTCCCTCGGTAGGGCTGGGTCGTTTAGTTTTCTGAGAAACGAAACGTAACTGTTTGGTATTTTTTGTAAATAACGGGTACGTAAAACAATTAGCGCGTTATGTTGTGACCAACGGACGGACGGTCGGACACAGATTTGTCTTATGAGCTGAAATGTAGAAACTGTAGAAATAGCTTTGTATTAACACAGTATCCCAAATTACTGATGATAGAACAGCAACGTGACAGGTACGACATGGCTACCACATATGTCTACTTTCTTTAAATTAATTTTCTCTAAAGTAACCATATTATAAATATATAAATTAAGGTTAAAAATGTTGCACTTGTCACTTTGAGGAATCCAATACCCCGCGTGCCCATTCACGAAAGCTTAACTTGTAATACGAGCGCAAGTCTCTTTCTACTTTGTACTTAAAACATTGTTTTATGAAATTCTGTTGTAAAAGTTATGAGCTTTCGTGAAACGGACCCAAGAGGGCAAGTCATTGATGAGGATTCAACGTATACTCTTGGAAAGTCCCTTTGGGGCGCCCCAACGTCCTTGAACATAATCAGGACATTTTTATCTAAATTCTACCTTAAAAAATAGCTCCTCGTTTTTATACAAAAAAAAAAAAAACATTTTTAAAAACGGTTACTTTACAAAAACGCTGAGCTTTAGCGCCCGTTGTTTCACCAACGTTTTATTGTCGGGTCCGTAAGAGCTTGATTGATTAGGTCAAGTGGGATTGCTATATACGTGCATGGCCGTTTTTGGAACTTTGGGCGGTGACCGATGAGAGATGGGCTTTCGTTGTTTTGCTAGATTGAACAGTTGATGTTGTGTGTTAATGTTGACCCGTAATTAATGATGATGAACATTGGCTCTTTGCGTTAGCTTGCTTCTTTATAAGTAAAACTTATTTTATATAGCTTTCGTTTTGTATTAAGTAATAAGGTAATTGACACGATCTTCTCTTGTTATCATCTAATCACATTTTCCTTTTTAAGTTAACTTTACCAGACTCTGATACAGGCTTCGGGCCATTATGGTATCCTTTATTATAAAATAACTGTATAAATTTTAATTACTATCTATCATTTCTGAGAAACAATACAGCTAGTCCCGAGTCTCATATTCCATAAAGTGACTCATATCCACAGGACGACACCAAATTTTACTATATAAGTATTTAAGAATAAGTGTCAAAACCCTACGACAGTAAAACGGATTTAAGTTCCTTTACTGTAGAATGGTAGGTAATTAGGGTTGAAACTAATCGTTCCCAGCTGTATGTTTTTGCTCGCATTCACCGTTATATTGTATCGGTAAAGTTTGTTAATGTTTGATAACTATCATGATGTATGATCCCGTGTGTGTCCCTTTCAAATTGAACAATTAAAGTGGGATAGCTTGGGATTACCTCAGGGCTGTGTTTGTTGGAGCTCTGTTATTATGTACGGCGATGACAATACAGTAAATTGTAGTTTAGTATACTCAAAATACAAGTACAGGATGATCATACAGATTACACCCCTGAAAACAATAGTTAACAGCCCACAAGATATTTTATTTTTGTTTGTTTGTTTGTTTAAACTTTATTACACAAATTTACAAAAAGAGTACAAATGGCGGACTTAACGCCTTGAGGCATTCTCTACCAGTCAACCATTGGGCTAAAGAGAAATAGTTAGTTTGGTGCAGGATTGTAAAAAGTTGATGTGGAAATAGACTGAAGTCGAGACTACTATGATACTATACTTACACAAATATATATTTTAAATATACCTACATATATACATATTCAATATATAAAAATAAACATACATATATATAATAATTATGTACCTATTAGTGTGAGACATCACGCAGACATTTAGTCACGAATGTTTTCAAATAAGTGCTGACGCAACTTGCTTTTGAATGAAAGCTTGCTCTGAGCTTGTCTGATAGGCAGAGGGAGAGCATTCCACAGACGTATTGCTTGGCAAGTGAATGAGTTGTACAAGAATCCAGTCCGATGAGGGAAGACAGCCAGCTTCAGAGTTCGAGAAGCACGAAGAACATAACCAGGACGGGCTGTTATAAATTCAAATTTAGACCTGAGATAACTGGGTGCAGCTGGGTCAAATAAAATTGAATACAGAATACATAAAATTCGCAATGACCTGCGTTCACGAATTGCGAGCCATTGGAGTTTACGGCGAAAAGCAGAGACATGGTCATATTTGCGGAAGTTAAAAACGAATCTGATGCAATTGTTGAGAAGACGATCAAATTTGGAAAGCGAGGCCTGTGTAATGTTAGTGCAACGCACATCAGCGTAATCAATGATTGGTAATATTAGGGACTGAACAAGTAAAATTTTAGTACTTGCCGGTAAAAAGTTTTTATGCCTGTAAAGCGCCCGCAATGTATTTGTCACCCTGCGACTAACGTCAGACACATGTTGCTCCCATGTCAAACCACTGTCGATAATTAAGCCCAGATTTTTAACATGCGCTGACAGAGGTATAACGGTGCTTTCGAATAGGATAGGCGCAACGAGAGAAAGATCAGTTGACGAAAGTAAGCGGGGGCTTCCCAAAACAATACCTTGGCATTTCGTCGGGTTAACGGCGATTCCAAAGTCACGGGACCAAACAGCGATGCGGTTAACATCGTCGTTAATTCTAGCGATTGCACATCCGATGTCTTTGGTATTTGCTTGCGTATAAAGTTGCAAGTCATCAGCATACAAATGGTAAGAGCAGCTAAGACTATTAGTAATCAAATTTATAAATATAGAGAAGAGAAGAGGAGAAAGTATGTCACCCTGTGGAACACTCGGAGTGAGCTCTAGCCAGTCAGAAAAGGACTGACCAGCGCGAACCGCCTGCCGGCGATCCAGGAGGTAAGAAGAGAATCACTCCGCGACTGATGATGAGATGTTAAAATGTTTTAGCGCAGCAAGTAAAAGATCATGATTAACCGCATTAAATGCGTTGGAAAAATCGATTAAAACCAATACAGTTAGCAGAGAATTCTCCATGCCGTGCCTCACATCCTCAACTACTTTCAGCAGAGCTGTCGATGTGCTGTGTATTTTTGTGCTGATTAAGTTTCAAATGCTTTATAGGCCTCTGGGTATGGTTCACAGGAGAGCTGTGAACGTAATTGCTATGTAATCAGAATAAAAAATATCCCGGTTCGGATCCCGGTAAGGGCATTTATTTGTATGATGAACAAAGATATTTGTTCCTGAGTCATGGGTATTTTCTATGTATATAAGTATGTATTTATCGTCGCCTAGTACCCATAGTACAAGGTTTGCTTAGTTTGGGGCTAGGTGGGTCTGTGTAAGATGTCCCCTAATATTTTATTTAATATTTATTTCAAATAATGTTGAACGAGAAACGTAACGAGAACGAGTAATTTACGATATATTATTTGGAATATATTAATCCTGTTTTTAATGGTGTTTAACTATGTCCCCTTTTAAGAACCTTGTGACTTGTTACTTTCCCGTAACAATGACACACTAATATATTAGTATTACCCTTAATAATAGCTTAAGCGCTTTCCGTGTTAAGGTCCCTTGGCCTGTCACAATTTATCCAACCATTATATCACGAAAAGGCACATTTTTCTAAGAACTCCATAAGAGTTACGTCTTTTCCAAATTGAATGTAAACCTAGTAAACTGGTTTATTTATTTTGGGCCCCGACAGTTTTGTGGTCCCATGCCCCTTATTGCGGTCTCTCGGTCCGCGATTTGGCACTGAGTTAGGATGATACTTATCTCAAAGTTGAGCCTCGAGCGGGCGAGCGTTTTAAACTTCGTTAAGCTTGCTTTGATTGGATTGTTTGTTGTGTTTGTTGGGTCCTTCACAGTTCACAGTTAAAATATGTTGTCGCTTAAAGTGTCGTTAGGGAAAAATATAACGATACATAATATAACTTTGATTTTGCCTTCAAATTAAGAAACAGAGTCTTCAAATCTTAAATGTTATTTACGTAACCTATTAGTTCAATATTATTTATGGAAGATGGAAAGTTCACTGCTGCTGCCGATATGCAAAATTATGTTTTTATAATAGACCAAACTTTATGAAATAATTTAATTGCGTACCTAAATAAAAACCGCAATATATTTGTAACTGTTTACCACCTATACCGCCACGAGCGGTGCTGTCGCTAGATCATCGATGATGCTTAAATCATCTATAAAGAGGTACACGGCCTGATGATTACCACCTATACAACAAATATTTAAATTTACATGGTGCGGTGAATCACATTACATGACATACTACGATAATCGTATATGATTTAGACGGGAGGACATCAAGCGTATAAATTTTCCCAAAGGATTTAGCGAAGTCCATATTATTTATTCGATACATTTCACAGTTTAGTGGCCGTTTGCCTCCCATTGCGGTCTCCCGATCCGCGATTTGGCGCTAAGTTACTAATACTACTTACATTAACTAGCGTTACTTGATTCTAACTTAGCGTGACTTCATTCTAAAGCTTAATCAATTATGTACTTTGAAGCATGCGCACAAGGTTTAAAATTGTATTAATTTTAAAATGTAGTTACTTCATGTTTGTTAGTGCATAGCTGAAGTTGGTGATGCGGGTATGGATCGAGCGTGGTGAGTGGTTCAAACTTCGTTAAGTAGGCTTTGATTGCATTGTTTGATATGTTTGTTTTATCTTGCTGCCGGATTTTCACTGGGGTGTTATGTTTTGCTTTTGTGCACTTACAGAAAGAAAGTTTCGTTAGCCTTTGTATAACGAACAATCGTAGGTCTTTCTAGTATACGTTTGAAGCAAGCATACATTTTTTGGCAATTTTCTCTACCATAGCGTTTATCCTGGTTGTATCCTACATACAACCATACACACACACATTAGGCTACATTAGAGCCTAAGGTCTGCCTTCCTACTTGCCTCTACTTTTAACAGTCTTCTGCATTTTTTTTTACTGACACAATGGTATCTAATGATTGAAAATATTTACGGATAAGATGTTATAAGTAACAATTGATCATTTTTAGGGTGAAACAGTGGTGCTCTGACCTTAAATGCTTGTTGATTATATATTGTTTAGTGTGATTTCCTACATTTGCATCTAACCGCATATAACATCATCATCATCATCATCATCATCTCAGCCGAGTGACATCCACTGCTGGACGAAGGCCTCCACCAAGGATTTCCTCAATGAGCGGTGATTCGTTGCCCTCGACCAACGGTTTCCCGCGACTTAAACCAGATCGTCGATCTATCTAGTCCATAGTAGTAGACAGTAGTAGTAGTAGTTGTCTTGTCTAGTGGATCCTTCCCACTCTGCGTCTCCCAGTACACAACATCAACGAATATGTAAACAGACCCTCTGTTTGTAAACAGATAAAGATAAAGATAGTTTATTAATCAAGTAGGCATATTACAATGCGCTTATGAACGTCAAATAAAGCTACACCGGCTCTAACCCGACACCTCTGACCCGAGAATATTTAATTGGAGGAGGGTATCCCAATATGGACCGGCAAGAAACTCGGCGGGACACATCTTTTCAAAATATTTACATCTTATAATTAACATGTAAGAAAAAAAATACAATTTAGATTACTATAAAAATCATGCAATTACTTTTCTTTATAGAAATTTGTTTAAAAAAAAAATATAGGTATAGCTCAAATTATACAAATACGTAGCTCTTTCAGAAAACATATCGAAATTCTTCAATTCCTCAATTCTTACAAAAGGAAAGCACTTCGTTAAATGTCTTTTCTGCGGTCAATAAATCAAATCAAAACCACTTGCAAAAAACCACGTACAAAGTTAATACTGCTTTTTACGTCAGTTATATCTGTACCTTGAGTTTTATGTTGTATCTGTGCATTAGCAATATCACGACGAAGAGAAAAAACACACTTTAACTTTACTTGAGTGTAAATAACTCGGCAAATAAGGCTTAGAGGCCTTTCCGCCTTGGATAGGGTTACCATGCTAGGGGATTTTCTGAGACGGATATGGAGATGTTACCTTTTTTTTTTTGAGGGTATGAAGTTGGTTAGTCGTTGTTGTTTATTAGGGTAGGTCATTTTTGGATGGGGCATTTTTTGTAAATTTTTTTCTATTAGTGATAAAAAGTTGACCCACACTGAAATGTTCAAAATTCGGAAAATTTTTTTTTTACGTTTTGTGTCTACCCGCGCAACGACTTTGAAAATTGGAAAATTTCAAAATTTCACTAATATCTGAGATAGAATTTTTATAAGAATTCTTTCCACTAAAAAGGTGTATTATTATATAAAATGCAACGTACATAAATAAAAGTATATTTATTCAAAATCATATAGTATACATTTTTGTGAAATTACCACACAAAACGGTAAAAGAGCGTTAAAATCCTTTCTGCTTTCGAATCTTGGCATGATTTTTGGCCCTGTTTTTTTGCCTTTATCATACCTTTCCTAGCGGTTTTTATTGCACACCTTTTTTTTAATACTACGTCGGTGGCAAACAAGCATACGGCCCACCTGATAGCCGTAGCGGTTGCCGACCCTAAACAAGCCCCCCCCCCCCCCCGTTGAGCTCTGGCAACCTTACTCACCGGCAGGAACACAATACTATGAGTAGGGTCTAGTGTTATTTGGCTGCTGTTTTCTGTATGGTGGACGTACTTCCCCAGTTGGGCTCTACTCTAGATCTGGAATGACATCCGCTGTGCTGTGCCCTACCACACAAAGTGAAATGACATTCTCAATGCCCATACCTCTATTTTGGACGTAGTTTAAGGACGTACCCGGGTCCACCTATAAAGAGACTAGTAACCGTCTTTACATCAGATTGGTATAACACGCAGCATTTAGATTAATCTTGGGTTCTTGAATACATGAACATTACCAGAAGTAGGACCATTTCTGGCTTTCAAAATACACCTGGCAGCAAGCTTTCGTACGTGCTTCTGAGGATCAGTTAACAAAGCCAGGAGTTGTTTGATTTAATGTGACTACCGTCAAAACATTACACAGGAACATTACTATCTGCCAGATCCTACGATCGGCCGCCGACAGGCCGTTAATATTCTATTGATGTTAATAATATGATAAAGATTCTATTGATATAATTGTTTATTAGTATACTGTAATTGATACACTGTAAGCGCTCTTTTTGGAATAAAATAAAATAAAAATCAAATATCTTCTGTTGGCGTGACGAGCAATCTCGTCGGCTTCATAGGTCGGGTTACTCCCAGTAGGCCAGACAAGTCATTATACCATACTAATGGACGGCATGCTATTACTTTTATCATCTACACAATAGATGTGTCACTGTCACTTTGATTTTCTCATAATTGTATAAAAAACGAGCGTTTTAACACTGGCTTAGTGCAAAAACTTAAAATATTCCCGATTAAGAACTATCACATTATCTATTCCCACAGAATTCTATTTGTCTACTATTTCAAAGTGATAATTAAACCTGTCCTTTTCCTCCCAACTACATGCACACCCTACACTGACCGCAGAACGTACTCTACTAAAGTTAATCTATTTCAGGCCCTTTAAAAAAAGAATCCCTCTAAGCTGAAAGGTGAAATGGAAAAGGCACTTGTGTCCCGGTATTCACTTTGGGAACTCCCGGCGTTTCCCGGAAAATGTGTTGATTAGGTTAATGTAAAAAGTTTGGAGTTTCGTATTCAGTGTTATGTTTTTTAGATGCATCTGATAAGTTTAATATTGTTATAATTATGTTTATATTAAGTTGTCTTTCACCTTTTAGTTAGTGTTTGTTCCTTTTAGGTTTTCTTAACGGTTCTTTGTAAAATATACTTATATATTTTACTTTGCCGTATGTAATGTGTGCAATAAAGTGACATGTAAATATATACAACGTTTTAAAGAAATTGGTGGGCAGATCTAGAGCAGAGCGCAACTGGGGAAGTACCTCCACCTTACAGAAAATCACAGCCAAGTTTACTAGACCCTACTCATAGTGCTGTGTTCCTGCCGGTGAGTAAGGTTGCCAGAGCTCAACGAGGGTACGGAGTGTTAGGGTCGCAACCCGCATGTATTTCCTCTGGAGTTGCAGACGTACATAGGCTACGGAGGCTTACCATCAGACGGGCTGTATGCTTTTTTGCCACCGACGTAATATTAAAAAAATAGTGTTTCCTAATGTGTACCATACATTTTCTGAGAAACTTTGTTTACTAACAACTGTTTTTTCTAAACATGTTTCTAGTGAATACGTGGCTACATAGATAAGTGACGGGATTCTTTGGAGCATGATGGCACATAAGCGGATGGATCGCTTAAAAGTAAGCGGACACTGTAGTTTGAGGATGCTGGTCACAAGCATGTTGTCTACTTATACCCTAAAACTTACTTAAGTTATTTCTTTTTTATGATACCTATACGAGACAAACGACTGATGGTAAGCGATTACTGTTACTCATGGACAGCCGCTATATCAGAGGGGTTGTAAGTGCATTGCCGGCTTTTAGATGGGGAGTACGTACTTATCTTGAAGATTTGAAAGTTGCATCGGTCCGGACAGCAGGCGACTGTTAAGTTTTAGACCTACAACATCTAAATAAATAAATAATTGAATAACATCAAACGACATTTTGTAATTTATTGGCGACGCATGTTTTTTTTTTTGTAATTTGACGTGAAAAGTGTTATTGTTTTCATTGTCCCTCGCAAGTGCCGCGTTAAGCTATCTCTTTCATTTGGCATTCGCGATGGTAATTAAGTCGTGAACGTTTTTCACCGCACGGGACCGTTGTCACAGTAAACATGGTATGACAGTAGGGCGGCTCGGTTATGACTATGACACAACCAAATAAATTAAATTTAAATTATAAGTAAGTAAATATTCTATATGAATACAAATACTAAAATACAAATGAATACAAATACAATTACAATGTGAATAATGGTAGAAACAGGAAGTTTTATCGCTTTAAGTGATCTCCCTCAGACAAGTTTAGGGTTGCAACATTTTAGGGTATCATTCTACTTTAGAGTAAAGCTGTTGCTTTGTATTGCACAAAATCTACTTCTAGAAAAATCATAACTTGAAACATACGATGAATCATGACAAACGCAAACTGGTACGACTAAGTCAGAAGTTGATAACGCGTTTCGAACTTTAGCTCAACCAATAACAACAATCGGACGGACGGTAATAACGGTAACGGTTCGTTGACTAAAGTCCGAAACGCGTTATCGACTTATGACTTACTCGTACCAGTCTGCGTTTCTCATGAATCTCATGATTCACCATATGTTTCAAGTTATGATTTTCCTAGAAATAAATTTTGTACAATACGGACAACGGACAGTAAGGATCCCTTTTTTGAGGTACTGTTTATAACTTGTATGCCGTAGCAGTGTGGATTCGAAATGAAATTTCGCGGTTACCGCGCGCCCGCTCTTATTGCGTGGCTCGATGAGTTACCGCCGACCGCGGCGTTATGCGCTAGATAGTTTTCTGCGTTTGTTGGCTAGTAGTCGGGGCACTGTTTTTTATTATTATGCGAATTAGTACGTAATTGTATAGGAGTCCGTCTAATATAACTTTGCACCGACTTGAATATAGCAAAGTGAGGGAGTGTCCTTATAAGCGTCATATTTTCATAGAAATTTGAAATTTAAGATGACATTTCCACACTTTGTCATGCAGAGTTAGCTTGGTCAAACTCTAGAACACTACCAAAATCGGTCAAGCGCAGTCTTTTGTCCATATATGTTATTCTACTATTGATGCTGACTGTACATTATACAACATTTCAATATAGGTTGCTGCACCACAAATTCAATATCCTCTCCCAGTACATAAATACATTTCCTCGTACACATGTGGTAAATAAAATTAGAATGGAGACACGCAAAGTGCAGCTAATGCACGCATTAAACCTGTAGTTGACTCTGTTCACCCAGCTCAAATCACCTGGGTCAATTAAGTAAACTAAAAATACACTTTATTCACCTTTACGTCATTGTCAAATTTGTGACATATTTTTCGTTTACTTTGTTCACCCAGGTGCATTAGGTAAACTATTAGTTTACTTAATGTACTTGTGACCAACTGCAGGTGAACTAAGTTTTTTTAAAGTTTATTTGATGTATTTATGACCGAATGCAGAAGAATTAAGCCGACTTAAATTTAATGTTCACGATGAATTGCCGATGCACCAAGTATATTTTTTCTTCGATTTAATTTTCCTAACAGGGTCAAGTATTATGTTAGTTCCTAAATATAGTAAGTTTACCTAAAATAAATATATTCAAGACAGGAAAGGACTCTGACTTCGCAGTAGAAAACTAATTTGTTTTGTTCTACTACTGAGTTCCGAATAAAATAATCCGTTAAATCCTATTACAATGTATAAAATTTGATTAAAAATTATGAGATTAGGCCAAACGGGTCTTATAACTCTTATAATATTACCAGGAGAATGAATGCAGTGTATAATTGTTTCAATGAAACGGCCATAGCATGCTCATTGATATATTCAAAACGAAGGAATTACAAAGAGAGCATTGATGGCCTAGCGTTAGGTAAGTACCACGTACCACAAAATGAGCCAGTAAGTAGTTTCTGAAATTACTGACATGTTTTAAGTGCAAGAAAAACGTGTAATACTAGACACAAAAACGATTCCAGTCTATGGTTCCTGAATACTGTACAGAAATATCAGTGAGACTGCAAGTTTTCTGAATAATAAGTAATTTACAAACCTAGGAAAGGTTTATAAAAATTCCAAATGAAATGTTTAAGCTTTGTGTCCACTTTAGCTAGTGACATCTCGTATGCGATAGAAGAACTCAAACTGTAAGGTGGCGAGTAGCCGAACTAACCATAGGTATATCTGTCAATAATGTTGGCTCCACATGATAACTTTACACGCTCGTAAAAAGTATCTAAAGGACTCAGCAAGGAGGTTACATTGTTAAATACGACTAAATTACGTAGGTCGTTTTCGAGTATGTTGACGGCAAAGTAAAAACTTGTTTTTAATTTCGTCGTAATGCTTATATTCTGTCCCTCGCTCCCTGTCACGCATATAGCAATTCAATCCAGTATTTTTAAATAATGGCATTTGTAAAATGGGACAATTTTGCCAGCGTCAAGGTTGAACGATCAAATTTATATAAAGATTTCACCATATAAAAATGTGCTCGTAAAGCATGACGTTGTACGGTGATTGCTCATAGTAAAGTGATAGCAGCGGGCTAAGCACGGTCGCATTTTTATCGCCTGTCACCATGCCTGTCACGTTCTAATAGGTATGTAAGTGCGAAAGTGACAGGCATAGTGACAAATGATAAAAATGCAACCATGCTGCCACCGCTGGACTTTACAAATTTAATAGCTACGATGGATTGCCGGGCTTCCTATAATTCCTTACTAATACCTCACTAAAACCTCTTTAGTTAATAAAACATTCAAATATCATTCAGATACTTTATTTAACGTATATAAATTTGACTAACATTTGCTTGACATTAGAAAAAAATCATAACGTTTGTGTTATAAATATTACAATAATGTCCTTCCCCTCCAAAGTGTGCCAGCGCCACTAGGTAAACACCACATTTTTATAGGAATATAACGCTATGGTGGCGCTTAACTCTGTCGCAGTGTGAATGCAATCAGTTTTCGTGTGCTGTCGCCATTTGTATGGTTGGTGTACACACTGTCGTGTCGGATAAAGCTAATTCTGCTTGACATTTGCAATGTCAAATTGGGCTAACATAGGTCAATCTAAAGTATGGACGGTACAGAAAGGACGACAATCTCTTATGGCAGAACTATTGCAAAAGTGACCAGCTTTCAGCTTTAACCCTTTGAACGCCAAGAAAATAAAATAAAAGCGTCGTTATCTAGTCCACAGCACCAAGGCAACTATAGGTGTCATGACATACGCTGTCAAAGTAAACTTTTTTTCAAGTAAGGGTTAGGTACAAAAGGTTAAATTATAGTTCCTAATAATCTCTCCAGTGGCGCTAGGTAGGCTCGTCGTAATTTGGTCAGGTTATTTGCTGCTCCTCCCCATTTCATCTCTATATTATTATACGTATATGATTCATGTAATATCCATGAGCCTACCTAGCGCCACCGGAGAGATTAGGAACTATTATTTAACCTTTTCAACGCTTTCTCCCTCTCATCAAAATGTGGCATACACGCCAATATGTCAACTATTGAGAAACGAATTTAAACCTTATCTGTCAACAGTAAAATTGCTTTGACAGCGTCTGCCATGACATCTTTAGTGGTCGTTGGCGTGGTAGGCACGACAGCACACGACCACTTTAGTGGCTCTTGGCCTTCAAAAGGTTAAAGCTGAAAGCTGGTTACTTTTGCAATAGTTCTGTCATAAGGCCCCATACGCACTATGCGGCCAGCCGCGTGCGGTTGCGGCGGACCGCTTAGTGCGTTCAGTATTTATGGTTGCGGTTTCATACATTCTTAACCGTCATGCGGCTGTCCGCACGCGGCTAGCCGCTTAGTGCGTACGTAGCCTAAGAGATTTTCGTCCTTTCTCTACCGTCTATATGGACGCAGGATGGGTGATAGGTTAGGATGAGCGAAAACCAGATATGCAGTACAGATTAACATTCTAAACGCCAAAAATACCTACAATCGTCGTTACTTGTCGTACCCACAGGGCCAAGGACACCTATAGGTGTTCTGGCAGACGCTGTCAAAGTAACCTTCACACTTTCGAATACCTAAGGTTTACATTGGCCCCCTTGCGCCCGGGATTTTGGTGTTTGACTGATGTTGTGTTTATGACATAAAGCATTCAAAGGGTTAATGTATGGGTATCAAAGAGAATTTGAAATAGAGGTGGATTGTAAAAAAAAAACTTTGTAACCACGATAAATTACTGCCATTTTCCGACACATGATTAAAACTTTTAGAACGCCATTTGACTTTGATCATTATTCTTTCACTGATATATGTTAAATTTGTTAATGAATAAATCTAATAGATCAAAAGCCAAATGCATGGCGGTATCGTTTCGAGCGATGGCGCCACAACCTTTAGCCGATGCTTGGTATGATGTTGCCACTTTTTATTCGTGCGTTCCAAAAGTTTTAATCATATGTCGAAAGATGGCAGTAACTTTACTGTGGCTACAAAATTTGCTCTTTGGTAATATGTAGTCGCCATTATATATATTGGAGCGGCCAAGATACTCACAAATATCTGAACATGCCTCTATTGTCAAGGCGTTAGAGTGCATGTTTCGATTTTTTTGTGCACTTCGGCCGCTTCGTTATGAGCGGTTTCAGCCTAGCGTATACGGCCCTTACAGCGATACGAGCTTATACGCGCGTTACATTTCCCTGCATTTGCTTTTTACGGGCATACGCGCGCGTTACTTTTACCTACATTTAGTCTATACCAGCTTACGCGCGCGTACACGTACGCTTGTATAAAACGCTAATCGGAAACGGCCGTATACCTCATGGTGACACGCGACTATTAGTATATCTAAATTGACCAACGTAGACCCGATACGTACTTCGGACGTAAGTATGGAGTTCTCTACCGTCCATAGACGTAAGGTTAATGTACTAAGGGGGTTAATATTACGGCTTTGTTGATTAATGCGTTGTTTATGGTCACCAAAAACGATTTTCACGGTAGACCATCGAGGTCTACCGCGAAAATCGAAATTTCTCTATCCGCCATTGTATCGCTCGTTTATGCAAGAGTGATAGACGGATAGCAAAATTTTGATTTTCGCGGTAGGCACTTCATACTGATTTTTTTAACCCTTTGAACGCCAATAACACCTAAAGGCGTCGTCGCTCGGCGTGCTCACAGCGCCACGACGCTGTGGGCACGACTAGTAACGACGACTTTAGAAATATAATAGTGCATTCCCTTTTACCATAATTATACCTTATATAAACGATTTTGTAACGCTACTATGTAAACTAAATAAAAAAAAAGTTTAAAAATCTTGCCCTTGGTTCCACTCTAATAATAGGACGTACAGTAACGTACGTCTGAAATATACACCACCTTAATATATGGGCAATAAAGTCGTGTACACATATTTTTGGCACTTTTTTTGTATCGATATTTTCAGACGTGCCCGTACTATTATAGCAGTTTGTCATCCGTTTGCATATCTCACGTACACAGACCATTTGTCACAGTTAAAGCTTTCACTACTTAAATTTATTTTTTAGGAAATTTCATGTCACCGGTGAGTGACGTTAATCAGTCCGCTAATTGCGGTTGGTGCGACTGGCCCTTAGTATCGCTTTCAGACTTCGGTTACTAGACATCTCAGTCATTCATTTTCTTCTTGGTCGAATCATCAATTACATAATCAGTTTACCTATTCTCTTTCAGCCTTTTACATTAATATATTATATTATTATCTATACGACTTTGTATTGTCTCGCCGACTGCATCACATTACCTAACGATAAGTTTCCTTCCTGTCTATAAGTGATCGATATACTCGTACCACAGGCCATTTACATTATATACAGCTTATATAAGTATTACATTTTAAGTGCAATTTCCAAGGCCTCTGCATGCTGCTATTATTTTTTACGGTCACCAAAAACGTATCAAGAAGTTATCTGTAACCGTACGCATTGTTATCCAATCCATTATTATAGTTAACCATCTTCTACCTGCGACTTCGTCTGCGTGGGATGATGATGATGATTGATAAAAACTATCCTATTATATTCCTCGGGCCTCAAACTACCTCCAGAACAAATTTTATCTAAAGCGGTTTAAGCGTGAAGTGGTAACTGAGAGAGAGATAGAGATAGAGAGAGAGAGAGAGAGAGAGAGAGAGAGAGACAGACGGACGAAAAGCCGAACCTAATATAGACATAAAACAGCTCTAGAATAGCTACATACTCGTAGTCTTAGCCTACAGGTACAGTTGACATAAAAGTGTTTAAGAGGTTCACCGAGCCACAGGTAGCTGTATTGGTCGCTATAATGCATGCTACTTGTAAGAAGTTAGTGTTACAGCTTAAAGTGAATCGTACAACCTTAACATCCATACACGCAATAAGCAGCTGCTATTTGCGTTTTCTGGGTCTAAACAGGCGTAAAAAAGTCTTTTAGAGCTCCTTATATCGGAAAAGAAAATAATACTTCACCCTTATAAGACGCTATTGTAGATCCTGTAGTTACAAACGAGTTACATCTTAATAATGATGTTACTGGAGTCTTACAAGCTAAACCTATAGCTTAGCAAGTACCTATAACGACATCCTAAGGTGACTAATTAATCAATAAATAAAATAAAAACTATACATTATAACGTAGGTACTTAACAAAAATAGACAGAATTATTACACAATATTGTCATTATGTTGGTATTTATGCACTTAGTACAGAACTTCTCGTATATTGTTTCTTCTTCTCTAAAATTTAATAAGGTGGGCAGCAAATATTAAAATGGTATACTTTATGAATTGTATATACAGATGTCAATCACAATGTAATAAATTAACTGTGATGATGAACTGTGGCCATCGTGGGACTCGAACCCACACCTCTGGATTGCCGATCCGAAATTTGTATCATACTTTTATAATAAGAGTCCCTTTAAAATATGAATAATAATATAAGTATATAGTTATTGACAGTGTTATTAATTTCGCCGTCAAAATCTGCAGAGAACGTTATCAATGGACAACAATATTTACATTCATCTTTTCGCCATTATATTTCACTCCAAAAGGCAAGCTTGGATCACAAAAAAATGCAACCTGAGTAGATAGTAGCAAAGGAAATTTTTTTTTACAATAACCTCATCAAGTGTTACAAATGTTGTCCAAAAAAAGCTGAAAGGCTCATCTATATAGGTCTAATACTGAAGGAGTAATACTTATAGATACTTAATTTACGCTATTATAGCATGCACTCGTCTACATCTTATTTCTTCCACTAACCTTATTGTCATGTCATATATGTAAGTAAGTAGAATTAAACCTTCAAAAGTACCCTAGAAGTGACTTTAATACTACATACAAGTTTAAGGTTGACATAATATATATGAGGACGATACAAGAAAAAAGGGCCTTTCTCAAATTGGTAAAAAGGAATGCTTTTCTTACTACTACTACTAAACACATACCATGGGCAATCGTCATAGTCTCAATTTATGGATCCCATGAATTAATCACACAATAAAAATGTCTGTGCATTAGAACAGAGTATATCCACAGAACGTAACATTCTGATATACCATGTCCGGATGATACTGTCTTCTAATGCACAATATAGTTGTTTTATTAGGCAATATGGAGAATTAATAATAAATAGGCAAACTTATACTAATACATTTAAGGGTAAATTGTCTTGTTTGCTTCAGGTTCGATCTTATAGGCTGGTCACACATATTGAAAGTAGATACCCGCATCTCTGAAAAAGAAATTGTGCGTTTTAGTTTTGGTTACGCTTACCTAGGGTGACTGCTATAGTTATTGGCCACTCCTAACAAATCAGGAAGAAAGAAGCCAATTGAAGTCTTATTGTTATGAGTGGCCAATTCCCATGTAGTGGCCAATAACTATAGCAGCCACCCTACTTAATTTATTTTTTATACATGAAACAAGCGTTTCAAATTTAGTGCTCTCTAAATATTTTAATTTCAAATTATTTATTTTCAACCATGTACAGTCAGCGTCAAATACTTCGTAGCAGTCAAAGTAGCCAAATAGTTCGGTACACCATATATTTAGTATGTACACAAACACATACAATACGTACCTACATAAAATAAAGTAACACAGTCATAATACCTACAACTTTGGGAACAAATCAAATCATATTATTAAATATTTTGATTTGTGTTTTTTTTTATTAAGTAGTCACAGTAGTAAGTCGAAATAGTAAGTAGTATAATATAAATTATAAACTGAAAAATACAGTCTGTGGCATGCGCAAAACTCAACGCAGTCCGCGATCATTTTAGACTCCTACTCGCTAGACCTGATCGCTTCAGTGAGTGTAAAATTAAAGGGAGTTAAAAGCGACGAAAGAGCTTGTCAGACTGTCTTCTCTTATAGACGGACTTCCCGACATTGACCTTTACCGAAATTCAACAGCGTAAAACACAATAAGTCCAAATTCATTTAAATATCAGTAATTACGTACCACAAGGCAAAACGGCTCCTTGTCGATATATGTGGGCCTGGTCGCAATGGGAGGGCACAACGTGTCGTCATGGAGGCCCTCGGGAAAGACTTTCAGTAAATCTCCACGATCATTTATTTATTACAATATGTACACAAGCACATCACATTATATTTGTTTTTCTTGATTTTATAACAATCATCTTAAAACCGTGGCATACTTTTTGATATTCTGTCATCTTGATTTATAATTTAAAACAATAACTTTTCGCATTTTCGGGCCCAATTTTTAGCTGGTCAACTTTTTTTTTGTATGAAATATTAATGTCTACCTCTATGAGTACATAATATAATTAAACGGATCGTTTATTTCAATGAAATATAAAATAAAAATACATATTGTATGTGTTTGCGCCATACGACTACATATAGTTGAACCGAATTCTAAGACTGCCTCTTCGTCTTAGACGCTAAGAGTCCTGGTTGCACAATAAAGTACTTAATAAGAAAGTATCTAATAAATTAAAAAGTTACTTAAGAGAAAAATTACTGCCTTATGTGAAACGTTTCTGTTTAATAATAATTTTTAATTTCGTTGGTATGTTATGAAATGTTAAGAACGCAAACATTTAATTTATATAAACGTTATTATGAATGTCTGCCTACATGGAATGGGGTCCATTTGACTTTGAGATTAGAGAACGAGTGATGTAGCACGGTAATATTACCTATTAGGTACCACAATATGTACATATTTATTAATAAACATACCTTATGACAGCAATCTTTTTTTCAGGAGCAGTTCCGCTGAACACTTAATTCCTCTGGTTTCGTTTGCATATCATTACACAAATTTTCACTGCAAGTATTATACAATATATATTTAAGTTATCATGTTTATATACATACAAGTACATATAAGTTTTGGGTCATTGTATATAACAAGTAATATTTACAAATGATAGATGTCCATTAGGATATAATACTAGCGTCTCTAATTATCGAATCTTGTAAATTACAATTGTTTATCTCGCTTTCGAATTTATTAATGATCTGCCGGTAGGGTGCAGAGTAAAATATACTAACTTTGTAAATCAGCAGCACCGTGGGTCTTGGCCTCCAGTACAGGATACGCAACTCGCGTTGTTTTGCGCGACTTCTCGCATAGCATCGTTGCTCAAAATTCGGACTCTTCCTCCAACGAAACCTGATTTAATATAAAACTGTTTTAGGTACCTATCGAAGTCTAGTTATTATTTATGTTACCCTCTTAATTAAGTAATATTATTTATATTGCATTTATTTAAGTACTAGTTTCTGCCCTCGACTTCGTACGCGTAGACGTAGAATGATGATGAATCATAGAAACTATCCTGATGTCCTTCCCCGGCTCTGAAACAATCTCCATACCAAATTTTACACAGAGTTTATTTTTTATTTTATTGATTCAAAAAATTTACACAGCATTACAGCAAACTAATACACTGTGAAATTTTTAATAGACAGTATGTATACAAACTAGGTACATGATACAGTCTAGAAAGGAAAAAGAGAACAAATGTAAGAAAGAAAAACAAATAAAAAACAGAAGATTCTCGCTTATCCATCGTCTCACAGAACTTCATACATTCTTTACACATATCCATCCTACTACTTGCAAATACATTACATTCCGGTGCTGATGCGAGGAGCGCGATATATTGTAGAGCGCGGACAAGTGGTGATTTGCCATGGGACATAGTGCGTGTTTTAGGCACCGCTAATAGGTGACGAATTCGTGGTCGGAAATTAAATTGGGCCTTAGCCACAGATGGAACGAACAGGCGTACGAGCTGTGCAACCAGTTCAGGCCAGTCTGAGTTCCACCGTAAGACGTTACATACAGTAGTCAATAGCCCGTAGTTACATCTCACCTCTAAGGAATTAAACCCTAAAACGCCAAGCAGGAACTTTGATGGGTACAAATATGGGTAATACCCGTAAACCTTTTTATATAAGAATCGCAGAAACGCTTTCTGGATTTTTTCCATAAGCAAGACGAGTGATATGAGTTATTATCGCATTTATAATATTTATAATATATATAGTAAGAATGGTAGAAGTGTGTAGATTATCGTAAAAAAATAAACAAAATGAAATAGATATTAAACAATGGCGACGCCTTTTCGAGAGAAAGAAACCTTTTTTAATTCTGAGTTCAAAATTTTGACTAGCACTCAATTATACTTTAGGCTCCTGGGCGGGAAATGGATTACCTACACAATGATACTTGAGACCGTGTGATCGACAAGAACAAACTCATCTCCACTTTAGGAAGTTGTAAGGTAATGCCCTAATATATATTTTTTACATCTAATACCTTTGGTATTGTTTCCTTGTATACCTATCTACCACTGTAACTTGGAATGCGACTCGCAAAATGCTATTAGACCAACCCACTTGTGGGGCTATTTAGAATTTTGATAACGGGTATCCATATTATGTAAAGCTTACCGTTTGTATTTTGTACCATCGTAATGGAAGACGGGAGTTAAATCAAAAGCGCAACTACATACATACATGCATAAGCAACATATGGACGTGTTTAATAAGATAACTTTGTCAAGTTTACATGATCAGTAAAAAAACCTATTCTGGTCAATTCTATTCAGTTTGCGAAGAATGCCTATTCAGTATATATTATGTATACTTTTTTATTCACACTGATTAAATTTAGGAAGCTTATTTAATTTCTAAGAGTGGCGAAAGTACGTCCAATAAAAACCTCTCAAGTCTCCACATATAAATTAGTTTTCTAACAAGGATTCGAACCCAGAGTCGCTTTTTTCTTAGCCAGGGTTTCTATCCAAAAGGCTACAAACAGTTATCTTAGTTTCAATTCTGCTAAGTGGTGCAGTAAGTGGATTGTAGCATCTATATTTTCTTACCAGGATTCGAACCTGGGACCGCCTACTACTACTACTTACCGTACTTACTGTACTTCTTAGATAGGGTCGCTTAGGCTTAAATTAGGCTTAGTCTTCGTCTCAGTTTAAAGTAGTTTGTAGGGATCCTTCTTACAAATATCAACATCTTCGTCACATGTCATATACGAACACACATACATACTTAACGATATGATTCCATACTCGTACATACCTACGTGCACGGCAAATACTTCGCTTTACATTATGATACAAAATCAATAGATATAAATAAGGCTTAATTAGTACCTACAACACAAGCCTAGGTACCTACAACACAAGCCTTATTAAGCTTACTGAGGGACTTAGTCAATTTGTGTAATAATGTCCTATAATATTTATTTATTTATTTATTTATTAGTAACATAATTAGGTACTTATTATAATGAAAGGGTTTTTTTTGCAATGTTTCAAATTGGCTAAGAGGTAGTTAGTTAAAAATATGTATTGCGTACGCGATCCAATATTCCCTTCTCATCTCCTGTAGACAGGATTTCAGGATAAAACTAACCTACATCCTATCTCCGAGGACTCCCTGAATTGAACTTCATTTGAATCAGAGTTAGATACTAATCGCATTTATAATATTAGTAGGGATTTACATTTAACATTACACTTATTAGATATACCTAGTCAAATGTTCCGAACTCTACAGCCGCTACTTATACGTATAGTCAGCATCAAAAGTAGCTATCATTCTACATACATTCATACACACATTGGACATACATGCCTACGCATGTGTAGTCTTTAAGAAGCTAATACTAAGTACTATAAGTTTAAATTTTAAAAAAAACAGTGATAATTACAACAATGTCACCTCACAACCATCTAAGAACCATCGCTGGTGTATCACAAATGCTTTACATATAACTTAACCTAAAGAGATACGTCTCTATACACAAAAAACCGGCCAAGTGCGGGTTGGACTCTACGAAGGGTTCCGTACAATTATCTATAAAACGGCAAAAAAATATGTTTGTTGTATGGGAGGCCCCTTAAATATTTATTTAATTTTGTTTTTTAGTAGGTATATGTTGCTATAGCGGCAACAGAAATACATTATCTGTGCAAATTTCAACTTTCTCACTATCACGGTTCATGAGATACAGCCTGGTGACAGACGGACGGACGGACAGACAGACAGACGCACGGACGGACAGACGGATGGACAGACGGACAGACGGACGGGCGGACGGAAGGACGCACAGATGGACGGACGGACGAACGGACAGACGGGCGGACGGACGGACAGACGGACGGACGGACGAACAGACGGACGGACGGCCGGACAGCGGAGTCTAAGTAATAGGGTCCCGCTTTACCCTTTGGGTACGGAATCCTAAAAAATCAACTGCGACAAAATACTTTGTAACGCGAACTGTACAGATATATTGGAAAAGTGTTCGATGATGGCAGATACTTTTGGCGCGTTGTTTTATCCACTATGATAGATGCTGACAGTACCACTCTGAAGATTATTTAAATAAGTATTTAGGTTAAAACTACACACCTACTTACAAAATAAAAACAAGCCAATATTGTCACCAATATAATTATAAATTATCTCCGTTTCAATTTGACAACATCGCTCCGATTACACCTGATCACCGCCGTAGCCAAACTAATGAAGAGCTTTTCGTCTAAGCAATGCAAAAAAACACACACATTAAGGGATGATGAGTTACACATTAAAGTTTCCTAGTACCTATAGGGGAATATGACATAAAAAATATTTTATTTCTGTTACGCACGACTCATATTTGGTACCAACTATTTATGTATATTTGTAGCCATTGTACTATAGTTCTCTACTTTGACAAAAGTACTTACATTAATTTTAGTACTTACATTATTAACAGTTCTCACATCGTAACAAAAAGGTTACCAAGGTATTTGCAAAAAACATATCAATTAAATTCCCGTACGAGGATTCGAAGCCAGGCTCGCCTACTTCATAGACAGAGTATTGGGAATACGAGTATGTACTCGTAATTAGTGGTTCTTCTCTAAGCTAACCCACAGACATAACTCGGCAATATTATGCGATTCTTTTTTCTGTTTCTTGGGATATCAGTATATTTGTAATTTATTCATTTATTTAATCATATGACACTATTACAAATGTTGGTCGAATTTCAAAACAAATAAAAAAGTATCAAGGTTAATCACTCAGTGGGTTGCGTTTTCATAATGAGAAAATCGAGACTTTTCGAGGATAAATTCATATGATCTTAAATTACTTAAAGAAGATATAGGCTTACATATCTTTGACTTACTTGTTACGAACATACATGCCTGCGCATGTGTAGTCTTTAAGAAGTTTAAGTTTAAATTTAAAAAAATCGACAATTATAACAATGTCACCTCAAAACCATCTAATAACCATCGCTGGTGTATCACAAATGCTTTACATATAACTGCAACTAGATCAGTAGAACTGATTTGGAAATAATTGGGAATATACATTTCTATGTATACACAATATCTTACCATAAATGCATTTTATATAACGTCTCGGTTTCGTCAGGCATAAGTTTCCGACTGTTAAAATAAGGATCGCCCTCCACTTCTTAATTATTATAAGAAGGTAGCTCAACATGGTTGCTCTGGTCCATTCATGATTTGTCTCCTTGTATATCCAGGCCAGTTGAAAGCAGATTTGCAGTTATGAAAATAAAAAACATTATCAGTCACAATCACTTATATTTTAACTGAAAAACACACTCACATAATTAAAGATAACTTAAATAACTTTAAGCCCCTTCTTACCCCTTAAGGGTTAAATTTCAGAAAATCCTACCTTAGGGCACCTCTACACCATTTGTACTATATATGTAATGTTTTAAATTTCATAGTTTTAACTTCAACGATTTATTAAGCTGTATGTGTTGTCTGTCAGTATAGAAGTAACGAAACTGTTTTATAAATAGGTAAGTTTATGCCAAAAAAAAAGTTTTTATCTTTTTTGGGTACAAACCTTTGTCGCTGACTGTACTTTTCTTACCATAGGTAACTAAATACTCATCGAGATAATTCTAAAAACCCCAAACACAATATAGTTCCGTTGTTTCATCACAGAGTTTCTATGGCCACCTCCTGTATCCGTCATCAGATCAGCTCGATGGTACCATAATATTGCATTGTCACTCGACTTATATGTTATTATGTATGCAAATCTTCAGCTTAATCGGGAATCGGGAAGTGGGTCAATTTTAGTTTCCAAGATTTGACCCACCCTAACTAACAAACTTACATACTAACAGAGCAAGTTAAATAAAAGCTTGTGTGGGCTTACATAAACAAATAAAGATATCCGTGTTCATCATGCTAATAAATGCCCTTATCGGGAATCGAACCCGGGATTTGCAGTTTTGTGGGCAGAATCACCAGCAACTACTCGTAAGCTAAGCGACCGTCGTAGATTGCCGACTTGCTGTAACATTACTAAAACCTGGTGCTTATATAAATACTTTGTCAAAATTCAAAACTAGTAATTCATTTTTCATTTTCTTCTTCTGGATCTTACTTTGCATAAGTATCTAAACAATCGTTTTATAACGGTTAAGCTAATTTAATAAAATGAAACCTGTAAGTATGTGATATGAATAAACTAAACTAAACTATCGGACGGGCCGGGCCGTACGCCTGGTTGCCTCTGTAAAAAAGAGTAGTTTATACGTTTTTACTACCTACATCCTAAATGTCATTATCATTATTATACCTATATACACTCCTAGTCTAATGGCTCTAACATACAAATAGACAAACAGACAGACAGACGGACGGACGGACGGACAGACAAAGGACGGACAGCTGGGAACGGACGGACGGACGGACGGCCGACGAACGAACGGACGGACGGACGGACGGACGGCCGACGAACGAACGGACGGACGGACGGACGAACGGGCGGACGGACGGACGGATGGATCTTTATTGCCATTTTGGCTACGAAACCATTAATTCTAAATATTAGAACGTCGTGCTCGACTATAGTTAACTTATAACAAATAATGCTTATAACCTCGGAATACAACAAGTATAATAATAATAATAACTTAAGAGTAGTGAAAATACCTTTGAAATCATTTATTACTCACATATACTTGTGCATCTTATTTCAATTGTTCCAAACATGACTAGGATAGGTAAATTGGTTTATTATGGAGTTCCGTTGATCATTATACGATCTTAATGAGCACTAGAACAGGTCCTCTTTTTCAACAAATTTCAACAAATAAATCTAATGATCAGATATGGAATATAATTAACAAAGTATCTACCTAACTACAGTATTTATTTGTAAAGAATAAGTATAGTGTTTTTACGTGGTAGGTGGCAATTGGTTGCTTATTCTGCTATTAGTACTTTACAGGTTATACCAGCATGCTAATATCTTACGAACGACTATAAAGCTATCATCATAATACTTATAAGTAAACATTGACGGTGTAATGTTTTTTAGGAGCAGCTCCAATTCATCAAGAGTATTTTATTCTTTAGACACATCAAAGACATGCACACAAAAACTGTTAAAATCATAACTCTATCTTTTTGGGTTTGTCGTTATCTCGTTAAATAAAATCAGCCGGATGGAGAGCCTCCTCCTTTTAAAAGTCAGTTGGAAATACAATGATAATTATCGCAGGTCTGCTAGTCCGCTATACTTATAGTCAACAGCAGCAAACGCATGCAATCTTAGTAGAATAAAAGTCAACTAACCTTGTCAATAGGACGGAACACTGATCAAATCTTGAGAATTTATGGTTTTTATTGTAAATTAGTTTGGTAGATTTTCTTTTAGAATTATTTTCTGTAAATAAATTTATGATTTTAAATGACACCCGATATAAAATGACAAATGTCACTTTTATTTTTTAGTGCTTTATTCATAGACTATGATGACGCCTTTCTAAGATGTTTGGACTAGATTGTCGATTTTAACCTTGGAGGATTTGACAATTGGAGACGCCTTGCCTGAATTTTCTGTACAAAACAAGCCTGTTACAGTCTACTGATTTTTGCGGGGGAGGGGCACGTCAAACATCTATGAAATTATGACGTAGAAAAATAACACTTGCTCTGCGTGTGCTATCAAAATCGTTGCAGACTTGTCTTGTTCTGACTGTAGTCGTGCCCACAGCCCCACATCGCCAGGGACAACTAAAAACGTCTGTCATAAGACACTGTCAAAATAAACTTGACACTTACAAGTTAGGTATACATTAGCTTGCTTGCGCCCGGGACCTTGGCATGTCAAAGAGGTTTTTGTTTATGATGTAAATAAACCCTTCGGCCGCGTATGTAACCGGAGTTTTGTAACCAGTTACATAAAAATAAAAAATGATCCTCGTGGGATACTGGCATCCAAGTAATAGGATTTTTACCTTTACTGATACCTGTATGATTGTTCGTAACTAGTATCCAGTAAGGAATAAATAATACTCTTATGAAACCATGAGTCATCCGGACCCATGCTTTACCGAGGACCTATACCATATTTTTTTTTTTGTAATTGAAGACATCTGGAATAAGTGACGAATATCGTGGTGAGAAAAGAGTGAAAAGTACCAGGGCAACAGAAAGTATTACGCTTAGTTCATGATATTTGAGTTGCAAAGTTATGCCCGTTTCACACGAGGGCAGAGCAGCGGGGCAGAATAGTAGGCAGCACAAGCTGAGACAGAACAGTACTATACTATTCTGTCTCAGTTTGTGCGTTCAGGTTGTAGCAGTACCGTGCTAGGTGTTATGAAAACGTCAGTTATATAAAGAATGTTGAGTGCATGATATCAAAAGAGGTTGATAATACCATACCTATCTTTCAAGCAGTTACCTGCGAGGAATATAAAGTACTTACTTACTCGTAATCATTAGGAAGTTTTCCTAGGTTGTAACTCGGTTACGTGAAAGGAAAAAAATATATCACTTGGATACCAGTATCCTATGAGGATCATTTTTTCTTCTTAGGTAACTGGTTACAAAACTCCGGTTACATACGCGGCCGAAGGGGATGTAAAGCGTAAATGAAAAAGCTAATTTAGCCTTGCAGCGCGTTTATAAATAATATTGAATGGCGTAATATTATTTCTATGATGCTAAAGTTTTGTAATCAATAAAAACGTAAAACCTAAATAAAAAAATAAATAATACTAAAGTTGAAACTAAGTGTAGAAAATAACAAAGGAAAAATAAAAATATACTTACCTACAAAATAATAAAAAAACCCAATCACAAAGAGAACACCCCGTCCAATAAATCTGCCTGCGGCATGGACCCCATGAAACTGGCGGCGTTACCTCTCTGTATCGCAAGGAAGATACGTTTAGAGAGGTACGCGCCAGTCCTGGGGTCCCCTGTTGTGTCGACAAGCCGCGCCGACAGTGCCCTCATAAATGCTTTCATGTCGGCTGACCAGGGACCAAAAGTCTCAACCGAGAGCGCCGCGCAAACTCATGGACTTTGAGTAAGGCCGAGTATTTGCGGCGCTTGAGCATCTGGGCCTGGTCAACCGCAGCGCCGGCCTGATTGCGGGCTGCCCCAATGTGGGACTGTGGAAAGGTGTCGACACACGTTGCGTCCCACACCAGTACGATAGACGATTCAATAGATTAAATAAATAACCACATGCTGTTTTTTCCTTGTGATTGACATCTGTATATACAATTTATAAATAGTATATTGTTAGCCAAGAGATGAAAGGCACCCATTTGAATTGGTGCTTTTCACCCGAGTTAAACACTTTAATTTTCATTTCATATTTGAGGAAATTAAAAGACTTGTGCATTTCACAAAATACTGCTAAGTAGGTATAAACTAAAATAATAGGTAGGTAGGTATAAAGTTTAAATAATAATAATAATAAACTTCAGTAGCGTACTTTCAATTAACAATTTCGGTAAAAATATCGGTATTTATGGAATGGAGAGACACAAATCCATTTAAAACCAAATTTTAATTGCTTATCGTACAAAAAGATGAACTTAAAAAGTACAGTGCTCTAAAGCAGAAACTTATCATTTTCTGTACACTTTTTAGAACAACGGCCCACTTCCAGAGAATGAGAAATGAAAAGCATATATAACAAAATCCCGCTGGACTTAAAACAAACCACTGGCGACGAATGTTTCAATAAAAACTTAAATCCAAACTAGTGTCTGACGCGTACTGATCAGTCGATGCCTTTTACGAGACCTAGCATTATATCAAGTAAGTGGGTAAAACAAAGTATATATAAAAAAAAACACTTGCTCAGCCTTGCCTCTCAAACAAACATAATAAGTACGGACATTTGAAATTTTATTTTAGGTTTAATTTTATTAAAGAATAGAATTTGCAGTTAAACAGTTAAACCATTCTATTTAGAGGCTCATGGTTACTGTTCTATGGTAAAAGAATGAATATTTATATACTACTACAAAATACTAGAGACAGTACATCAGAACCTTCAATCGTGTATGACGAGGGCTTTCAATGAAAAACGATATTCAACTCACAGTCTTTCCTGGACAATACTGATTACAAAATCATAGTACACGTTACATTACTTAGCCTAAGCAAACCAGTGGGTTTGATTTGATCCCAAGAACCACCACTAACGCCATCTTCTCCCGCTTCTTTTCGTCTGAAGATTGATTTTGCTCTATTTGTAAAAGATAGCGTGATTATACACTTGTTAAAAGCGATTGATGGCACAATTCAGAAGTTCTCCGACATTTATATCACGCAGCACAGGTTTTGCATACGCCAGACGCTTAGCAGCAAGGAATCTGCTGTCTGGTTACACGCTCTTCCGTCTGTACACACTGAAACTCTCTTCGAATATCACACTTAGTGCTTTGCAATCTGCCTGCGACTCGGTGCCACTGCGGTAATGATGTCGACGCCGACGTGATCGACCACCCGAGGTCCTCGCCACGACGCCTTTGAACACAACAGGCACGCCGCGCTCAACGATATTCTCAGTCGGTCTCTTATTGTCAGCGTCAACATGCTAGTTCTACATCAACTAATTTCAATATAGCCTAACATTCTCAGGGATGATGGGAAGAGTGACGGAATTTTTAGCTAGACTTCTTGAACGTAGCCACAGCGTTTCAAGATTATTATTATAGTTATAATATAAATGGCACAATGTTTACGAAGTCGTGGTTGGGTATTTAATTTTTTTCATTTATACATTCAAAATATCATGACTGTATTAGCAAATTGTTCACTAATGATTGAAAATGTCATTTTTGATAGAAGGTGACAACTCTATTTTTGTTCATGCATAGACAATTTGTTATAACTTATCTATATACGTTTTAATAAAATGATGGAGTAAGACCGACGGCATTAACGTCACAATAACGTCGTTCTTAAATGTAAATATTTATGTACAATTATGACATGTAGCGGCATCTATTGTTGAGTAGAAAACATTTTTTGTAGAGATTCAAAAGAATTAAAAGCACAGATTTGTAGGCTTTTACGACGCTAAAATTCTCTCTTCTTCTCAGAATATATGCGTCCACTGCTGAAGATATGCCTCTTTCATGGATTTCCATGTTGTTCTGTATGCAGCGGTTCTATTCCAGGTCGGTCCTGCCGTCTTTCTGATATCGTGCGACACTTATGAAGATACGAAAACTATCCATCACCCGAGAGGCATTTGACCGATTTTTAGGCTTCTGTACCTCGGTTAAATACGTCTATCTGTCCAGCTGTAGCCTATTTGTCCCGAAACTATGTATATATAGTTTCGGGTTATAACCAGTTAATAACTACAGTTAACATTTGGTACAGATATTGAAGTACCTAAGTCTGTAACCCAAAGACGGCCATGAAACGTATATAAATTACTCTTAAAAATAAAAAAAAAAGGTTATGCAAACAATATCGTGTTAAAATATTGAATGAAAGGACTCATTAAGAGAATCTCTTTATAAATTAAAGATAAATAGTTTAGAAGTTATTTAAGATATGGGTAAAAAATAACCATTCCCCCACCTTCCGGCCTAGAACAGGAGTGGCGCGCCAGGATATCGCCCGCGAAATAGACTACCCGTATTTTTGAAGCGGTATTCATTAGAGAGGGACTGGTAATTTATCTCACAAGTGAAATACTGTCGCGGCACTTCTGTGCTGAAGTCTTCTTGTCTCCGAAACTACAGTCCTTAAATTTTTTGAAAAAACAGTTCTTTAACTATAAATTATTCAGTTCAATAAGGTGTTTTACTACTACTAATTAGGTAGGTACACCACAGTAGATTTACAGTATTGTACACTAAACGTACTTTTTATACCCACATAAATCCCATAATGGGTCACTGATGCATTACATTTGTTAACATAGTAAACAAAAAGTAAATTAAAGTATACTTAATGCACCCATAATTGGTCACAGGTGCATTAAATTTACTGTCTGTTAGCTTTGTGCACCTCAGGTGAACAAAGGGGAATCAAATATACTTAAAGTTTACTTAATACCCCCAAGAAAATCATAGGTGAACTAAGTGTATTTTTAGTTTACTTAATTGACCCGGGTGATCTGAGCTGGGTGAACAGAGTCAACTACAGGGCATTAAACTATCGCTTTACACAAAGGCGGTGCAATTCCTTGTGTTACGTTTTGTTCTGTGTGGAACACATGTGTGGATATCAAGGAACTGGTTTTATCTTAAGGCGGATGTCATACTGACGCCGCATTTCGTTGCGGCGCACGGAGCGACGAATTCGCGTGCGACGATGACGCACAACCGGACGAATTTTCTTCGTATCTTCGTCCGGAGTTGCGGAGCACGACAAACCGCGTTCATTTCCCTTTTATGTTCATTTGAAATTCGAACGTCGAGATGATTATTTATTAGTACAATGGAAACGAAACTTATTCAAAACACCGCGGCGAACGTTACCAAACGTTACTTTGGTTTTTATATAATCAACTGAAGAAACGCAGAAGATGCTGGGTACATCACTATTTATTAAGATTAAGATTTAAGGCAACACGAAGATTTTTTTTTTAACTGCACCCATATGTCCATTTTTTCTTATCATCTATTGAGTCATCTGGGTCGGTAAATATATATACCACCTCCTCCCATTGTCTTGCTTTTTAGACACGATCACTGTACGCTTCATATTTCATGTTCCAAACTGCTGGACGGCTTTTAATTTTAAAAATAAACTTATCTATATCGAGATCCATTCCGATCACGTCCTATTGGAACAAAAATCCGGACGGAGACGCGGAGTCACTGTGTTATACCATGCGGTTTTTGTATACAAATATAGATTCTGCAGTACTAAACTAAAAACCGCAGCACCGGACGTCGCTGCGAAGTGCGGAGCACTGTGACATCCGCATAATCGAACTTACGCTCTCATTTTAAAACGTGACGAAGTTACATCAAAATTGACATGAAAATTCAAATAACATATTTATATCTAGGTTAAGTAAAAGTAACATACAACATTTCTAGTCGCTCTATTTTCTTTGTAGCAACAAAAATGAAGCATAATATTAGTGTTTTATTAAAAAAAAATCGATAAAAATTGAAACAACAATGTGAATTTCAGATTTTATTCGATTACGCCGATTTTTTACACTATTAACGTTTTCGTAATCTCTACATATAATAAGCAAAATTAACAAGTACCTTACACACGACAATGCCACCGTTTTCGACATGTTCCAGCCTTTATCGCCCAATAATGCACTCTAGGGCTGTCACTTCGGTAAAACATGCCGCCGCAGCGCGCGCGTGACGTTTCATTATTGCACCGCGATGGATTGGATGCGGACCGCTGGGCTCAGGGGCGGCAGTTGTCGTTAACTTTACCTTCCATGTCGAAAGGTGGTGCTATGACAGTTCCTTCAAGTCTTTTTTGATTGGGCTCAATTTAAAATGTTATTGAAGAAATAATTATGTTTTAACCATATTTTTGTATTATCGTATTTAGATGAAACCTACAAAATCTTTGACGGAGGCATTCCGAGGCTCGAGTCCTTTTGGGTTGCGTTTAAAAAAACCTCAATAAATACTTCAGTCCAGTTCTTGAAATTTAGACTCTCGTTCCTAATATCAATTAATTAATCGATATCAATTGCAAGTAGCAATTGCTACTCGCTTCTCGCTACAGAACAGGCGCCTCAAGAGACGAGTCTGCTGGTATTTAAAACTTAGAAGGGAAAGTAGTTCAACTTGAACACTGAGCCAGTACTTGTAGTTGGCTTAGTTTATTACTAAGTGGAAATTTCAAACCAGTTTTTAATTACACAGCTTTCCTTTCGCTTCAAGTTTATTATGTTGATGAGTTGTTATTAGGGGCAAAGGAATACTAAGACGCGTATTGCATAATATCGTAGCCTCAAAATTATCAGCTTAAGTGGCATAGTTACGAGGATATGCTTTACGGGAAACGATTGAAGAGTTGCAGCCGGTAGCCGCTAACAAAATTTAGTATTTTGTTGAGCATGGTATTGGAACCTCAAAACTGCCGGTAGACAGTGGCGCAGGCCACTTGCTTCAGTATAATGATGTCATTTAAATGGCTCCCGCTTATTTGCGAGTACTAACTACTCTACTTTCCATAAAGGTTAGTATCTATAACATTTTCTGAATCAGTCAGCGATTGAACATTGAAATCTAATTGAGATATAAATATCATTGAACTAATCTCATTTCGCGTGCAACCCTAAACTAAGGTTGCCACTTCAGCGAAATCATTGACCGTGTGCCCAATATCGGTTCGAGCACATTTCTGCGATATTACGGTATCGGTTTATTGCACACGTCAATGGCGAATGCAGTGCATGTCAGTTAAGTATTAGAATTGTACTTGGCTCATAATAGATTGCAGATCAATAAACCGAAGAATTTGCTACCTAGTTATTCTATTACTTAGCTGCAGTTACATATTGGCATGAGCAGGTTGCGGAATATTTCCAAAACCTTGGAAGAGTTATCGGAAATATTAGGAAATTTTTACAGGAAACAAAGGAATGGAAAATTTCGATTCCTATACAAAAAATGAGAAAATGATTTAAATGGATTTTTCGAGGCGGTACATCACTAGCTGCAGTTTAAAATAAATAAATTTAGAAATGTTATGTATAATACTAACAGCCCGATTCAAACTTTAAGATACGTCAAATATTAGGTCTAGATACCCTATGGATCGGATATGTCAGTGGCAATAGTGACGTTTTTGTTAGGGTTCCGTAGCCAAATGGCAAAAAACGGAACCCTTATAGATTCGTCATGTCCGTCTGTCTGTCCGATTATGTCACCGCCACTTTTTTAAATAAAACCCAAGACAAACACATAGACCCAATGGCGTCACCGGCTGATGGGTTAGGAAAGTGGGGAAGGGGGGGAAATTCATATGGCCGATGGTCTAGGGAAGGGGGAGGAGCATACATATGTTAAAATAATTGTACGGATTACACTCACGTATTTTTTAGTCACTCGCAAAAAACGTGAAACTCGAAAAATACGTGGGTGTAATCCGTAATAGAATTATTTTAAGGTTAGTATGTCTAACGACAGTTTAAATTCGATTAGCATACATATGGTTAGAAATTTGGTTTTTTGTCTTGGCGACGCCCATGTCTAGACCTAATATTCGAAGTATTTTATTTAAAGTTAGAATCGGGCCCTAAATGTTAAAATTACGGTACGATTGCCTCAATTTGTCCAACTGAGAGGTCGTTGTGCTAACTTGTTACAAAAGGATCTACGCTTGTAGCCAGTATGGCCGGGTTCCTTTTCTGGGTTGGCAGATCAGATGGAAACCACTTAAGTTAAAACTAGCGACTGCATAAATTAGGCTACCGAGCGGACCTTAAGTGTAAGATCCGTTCGGTAGCCTAATTTATGCTCTTAAGGGAGTGCCCTGAAGAGGCCCACCGCCGGACGGTATAGGACTGTCAGTTGTTCGGGACTGTCAACTTTTTGTACTAAATGACAGGCCGATACCGTCCGGCGGATTGTTAATCAGTGGGCCGCTTTAGTAAGCCGTGGCCTTACCTTAGTAAGTCGAGAAAATAAGGAAAATTCTATTTAGGGCCTGTTTCACAATGCCCAAGTTTAGTCCTAAATAAGCTACTTGTCACTTATCTGACGAGTAGAGAGATCGTTGGCGTTTCACAATCTTCAAATAAGCTTAACCAGTAGAGTGCAGGCAGAGTCGGCAACGCGTAATATCTCTGGTGTTGCAGGCGTCCATACGCTACGGTGACTGCTTAACATCAGGCGGGCCGTATGTTTGTTTGCCATCGACGTGGTATAAAAATAATAATAAATAAAGTGCAAAAATTTGCAGGAAATTTTATATGCCAAGTAATTTATTTGTTAATTATTAGCTATCCAATACTTGGACATTGTGAAACAGGCCCTTAGGGATAATATATTAACTCGGAAGTTTTAATTTATATCAAGGCATTAGTGTGTTCTCATACTAAAATAGTTTAGATAGTATGTTCGGCGAAGTACCTGCCCAGCCCACCACACCAACCTTATCGGGATTCCAAGGGCGATTTGTGCAAGATTGTCCCATAATTATTTCGATGTATAATTTTACTATTATTAGTTCCACAATTAAATTAACTCTTTGTAATAATAAGCAACTCTGTGAACCGAATCTAGAATGGCAATCATCAGCATAAGTTAATCGAAATCATTCATCAATGTCGCGCCGTTTACACCTATAGCTATATATTTACTCCAGTCAATAACGGGACCGAAACATCGACTTTGTTTATCCGTCGCAAGTCATAGTAATTCATAATTCTAATTAATTACTACCTACGGATATGGACAGTTGATAAACTACCCGAAAATAAGTTTTGATAAAATCTACCTTATTCTATGCAGCTAAAATTATAAATAAATACGATAGGGACATTCTTACACAAATTGACGAAGTTCCACGGTAAACCAAGAAGGCTTGTGTTGTAAGTACCCAGACAACGATATAATAATATACAATATACAAATACTACATAGAAAACATCCATGACTCAGGAACAAATATCTGTGCTCATCACACAAATAAATGCTCTTACCGGGATTCGAACCCAGGACCATCGGCTTCATAGACACTACACTATGGTTAATTATATGTAATACTGTCTTACTATTCATAAGTGCTTGTTGCTAGGCCTACATGAATAAAGTATATTTGAATTAAGAATGAATTAAGAATTACCCACTAGGTCAAACTGGTCGTCATTATAAGATGATTTTCGTCAATTGTCACACATATTTTGTCATATAAGACATATGTTACGACATACATGTGTGATGCGTAAACGAGATCGTTCTGTTTATTGATTAAATTATTTGGAGTTCTGATTCAAGTAGGTAAGCTTTATTTAGATCTTAGATGCACTTACAAGTTATTTAGTGGTATACTGGTTTTTTAAAAGTTTTCTTTGTAAATTAATATGATACCAGCTCACGAACAGCTAAAGACGAAAGTCATTTTCTAATTAAAATGAGTTCACAAGAGACATGCCTATGTTACGTTACAAGTTAAAGAGAGTTTATTCTACCCATAGAAATAGGATGTAAAAGAACGACTTTCAAACTTCAAAAGTGCGACCAAAAATGAAATGCAAGTGTGTGCGTAAATTGTCTGTGTGAGATCAAAAATAGTGATGTCATGTTCCAACATATTAATAAATAATAATGTATTGGCGTTTGACTGTTTTATCGACTACTTTTTCAAATGTGTTTGTTTTTATACAAAAATGTTTTAGGTATGGGTAAATTACTACTATTAGACCCTATTAGCCCTTATACTACCTTTAATTTTATTTTATTTTTTAAATTTGATATTCGTGCCTCTTTCTACTGACAAGTAGGGTTGGGTGTGTATACGCTGTGTACAATGATGTCTTGTGAACAACTCCATACCTACTCATATACCGACAAGTTATCAATACAGTCATATGAACATTTTGTCAGGCCCCAGCGTAAAGTAACAGTTTAGGTTTTTACACTAAATATTATAAATTATTGACTAATATGATGAAATATTAACACACAATTGAAGTAAAACTTACAATGAACTGTATAAACCAGCTTTTTACAATTTTTAAGCTGTTAATTTGATAAAATATCGTTACGAAAATTTCGCTAGGAATATCATAATTACCTGTGAAATGAATATTTTCCTGGGTTATTTGGCCCTGAAACACTACAATCCGGCACACAACATGACACCATATTCACTAAATTACTTAATTAATAGTTTTCTTTCTGATTCTCTCATATTTTTCACATCAAAAATACGGCAATATGCTCTTGGCCGACTCGGCCGACTTCTAACTCAAAAATGGTCACGTTTTCTCATATCTAGTCTGTCTCTTTCGTGATGGCTTCCCTTTCGCACACTTCATTTGTTTATCCAGCGAAGCGTTTGAGATTGCTGTGGTTCTACAATGGATATCTTCTATATTGTATTGATTTTAATAAAAAAGTACCGTAAAATAGATAAGATATACAACTCTTATTGACTGGGGTGTACCGTCGACACAATTGAACGCCGCTCCACTCGACTGGCGCATTTAAATGTAATGCAATCAGGAATCGCATACGACGTCATTGCATATAAATCACCCAGCAACGAGCTTGCTGCGTTTTTCTGATTGGTTGTCGCTGCGCTTTGCAATTTGTGCATTCAATAGTTTAATGGTCACGGTGAGATAATTAGGTGGCTATGTATAAATATATATATTATAAAACATTCTTACACACATTGACTAAGTCCCACAGTAAGCTCAAGAAGGCTTGTCTTGTGGGTACTCAAACAACGATCAACCAATCAATCAAATCATTTATTTGCTAGAATACATAAATATAATATAATATATAAATACTTCAATAAATAGAAAACACCCATGACTCAGGAACAAATATTTGTGCTCATCACACAAATAAATGCCCTTCCCAGGATTCGAACCCGGGACCATCGGCTTCGTAGGCAGAGTTACTACTCACTAAGCCAGACCGGTCGTCGAAAAAGGTACAATGTAATAAAATACACTTAAAATTTAAAATTGCACATGTAATTATTATAAGCTGTTGTAATCCTGAATAAATAAAATAAAATAAAAATAAATAATAAAAAAAAGGTACCTTAAGGCGGGCTGTACCGCATGATGCCGGCAGTCAATACCACTATGCGAGCGGGATAGTAATACTTAATTCAATTCATTTATTTCAGGACAAAATAAGCCCATATAGTTTGTCAGTAATTACTTATACTACATTAACTTTAAATTTTTTACTCAACATTAAAATAAAATAAAAATAAAACAATATGATATTAAATGTCAAATTGGTAATCAAATCAAAATGGAAATCAAACATTAAATTGCAATTAAAATATTAAAATATAATGATGCAAGTGCGACAGAGATAGAAACAGGCGGATCAATATCCAAAATTCGTCGTCCTTAGCGTCCTTACTTTAGAAGCACTATTTTGTTGTTGATGATATCGCCATCGCCAAATTGTCTTATATCTATGTTATCAATTGAAATGTTCGTTTATGTAGGTAATTTATTTGTTATTTACAGGGCCCGTACTTTTTTTTTTTACTTTTCATGAGTGACAATAAGATGGAAGTCAGTTAGACGTTTCTGTACTCATTGTCAAGTATATGTATAACTTACCTAAATAGGTTGATAAATGATTATTTATTACGAAAATACTAATTGGAATCATACTCTATGTAGCGTGACGTCATTTTTCTGTCAACGGCATGAAAAGTACGGGCCCTGGTTATTTACTTTATTTCTGTATCATTTTACGATCTCTTTATTGATGAACATAAAGTAGCGCCAATATGCTTCAAGTCCCGGGACCAATTCGTTACCCGGTGCAATTTTGTTTTCACTATTGTCTGTTCGCTAAACCCGTTCGTCACAACTTTTCCGTTCAAACCCTGCACAAAGACCCCTTATTCGTGCAATCGCGCGTGAGGATTTGAATATCGAACGTTCTGTTCGAATAGTGTTGGGAAAAGGCTAGCCTTGATCCAAGGTTTAAGACCAAGTAACTACGGGTTCGAAATATGAAGGCTTGATGTGGTGTATACCTCGAGAACTGTGGACGTTTATAGAAAAAGATGATGATGGGATTAGAGCAGAAAACTATAGTGAGCCAATAAGAATGGAATTGGCTTACGTTTGGCTGCCACTTCCCCCATATTTCTAGATGTTTTTATATAACATATCGTCCCTGACTGTAAGGTCTGTCTATACCTATTATACGCCGCTATGTCTATACGGCATCAGTTTGAATATACCTATTACCATAATTATTATATAAGACTTACTTATAACTTCGCCTGCGTGGGATGATGAAAATTATGATTGACATGCCGCCGCTATGTCTATACGGCATCGCTTTTCTTATTTTAATATTCTGTAGTATTTGAGTCAGCGGCCAGAATCTTACTATGCTTCTTAGCTCGAGTCCTTACAGTTTGCCTGTCTTTTATTTGGCTAAGCTTTAAAGATTTGAAACTACAGCAGCAAAGTGAGCCTTACAGACTTAAAGTTTAAAGTTTTCGCAGCCGTGACTAGAATCTTGTATCTTGCTCATCACAACACTACGGGTAAGTTGGAATCCGCAGCGGGTGCAACGGTCGCTCTATTGTCAGTTGCGACGTACGGCCACATTTGAATTTGAATATAGAATTTCGGTAAGCATCGATCTAATGGGACGGTGTCACGATACGGCTATCATGATACGTTCATCAATAGCTACGTACTTTAGACTTTATCTCTAAGGAATAAGGCATAATATACATTTCCTGCTTACTAGCTTGTTCTGGTGATTGTTGGTATTGAGCATAAAACCTTATTGATAGCTATTCAAATGCTTAATGGATGCCGCAAGATATTTGTAACGAATGGCCTTCCTACGATTTACTTACTCGTAATCTAAATTCGTAATTGTCAGATAGGAACAATAAGAGGAAAGAGGAAATTATAAAAATTCTTTCAGTACAAAAGTTATGTAAATTTAATGAGTAAAATTGGAACATGCACTAAAAGTACCTAATGTTATTTATATAATTAGGTAAGCACCTAACTTCTATGGGCGACATATCTCTGCAATTGTAGTATGTAGGTAGTATACCGATATTTAACATTGTAAAATGGTGTTATTGTCTAGTACAGTAATCGTCAATTTATATTTTTTTGTAAAAATCTATTACTATTTCTCGCCAACCGACGTTAAATCTCGGTTGATAACCATTTTCTTAATTGCTTTAAAAGGTTTACAATGTCCGAAGTCAAATGTAGCAGGATTAACACGGGCATTTAAATAATTAAACCAGAAACCTTTAAATGCACTCGGTGTTCAACAAACGACATTGTCACGGTGAAAACTGTGTAAATTGGTATTACCATAGCCAGATTTAAAGTGGTGTTTATTCCACGATAATTGTAAAAACATTACTCTATTAACAGTACTGTTTCGAATAGTGTAATGTACAGCAAAACTATTAGTTTAGCACTCTAACAAGAATTAACGAAAGAGTGAATTAAAGCTTGAAGCCAAAGGCGAGGGCTTAATCAACACGAGTTCGTAATTCCTGTACCGCCCGTGGCACAAACAATGTTTTTCATCACACTTGTAAGGAAAAAAAGGGAAAAATAAAGGATTTACGGACCGCATCGCCTAGCTAGCAAGTGTGATGAACTGCCGAAAATAAATATACTTTCTGTACCTATTTTCGTTTGTTGTACACAACTTCAAATTTAAATCAGCTGATGCTCTGTTTCAAGCTGTTCTGTGCTTCAAAAAAGCCTTACGGCCTGTTTTACAATGTCCAAGTAAAGTTCTGATCCTGAATAAGCTACTTGCCACTTATCTCACGAATAAAGTCATCGTTGGCGTTTCACAATCTTCAAATAAGCTGAACTGGTAGATAGTGCTAAGTTTTGTAGGCAATTTTATCTGGCAGTTAATTTATTTGTCAATTAGCTTTCAAATACTTGGACATAGTGAAACAGGCTCTTAGAAATGTAAAAAATATAAGAATTGTATTTCAACAGCATTTTTACATCAGAAAAATAATACCACTGGCAAGAAACTTATAACGTCACGTCTGTCGTCCGATATTACCATCTCGGACGTCCGGAGGCGAACGTGCCGTCACGTTTGACCGTCTCCGGAGTCTGCACCTGCTGCCTCTTTATTATTGAACTATTGTCTAAGCTAGGGGCAATGTGTAACTGAGTGCCGGAGGAAACCAATCACATTTTGTGTGGATTGATGTAAAGTTATTGTTTCACGAAAAGTCTGAACAGTACCCATCATCAAAAATCATTTTACATAAGTGTAAATCATTTGTAGTTTTACACTTATGTAAAATGTATAATTGTTGGTGCAATAAAGAATATTTACTTACTTTACTTACTTACTTACTTACTTACCCCTAGTGTACATTTATTCGATAGCGAAACGTGACAAATGCGTTTGCGTTAAGTCTCATTTTGCATGGGATTTTGAGTTTCCCAAACGTCCCGCTTGGCGCGCTGTTTCTAAATCCCATACAAAATGAGACTTAACGCAAACGCTGAGGTACGAGTTTCGCTATCGAATAAATGTACACTAGGGGCTCAGATTTTGATTTGCACTAAAACAGTGGACATTCTAATAGTAATTGCATAAATAAGGGATTGAAATAGGGGTCGGAACATTCGTTTAGGTGGCCAAACGCGTCAATATTTGTGACCGCGGCCGGCAAAATGTCCCTCTTTGTCGCTTGCCATAAGCACGCCTTGTCTGGTTATTCGTATAAAAGACACAAGCAAATCTCGTCCTTATGGAAAGCGACAAAGTGGGACGTTTAGCCGACTGCGGTCACATATATCAAGCTGCTTATAGTCAAGTAGTCCCAATTATACATCTACTGCTCAACTGAGACTGTTCATTTCCAGTTGAATTGTTCATAATTAAATAATGACACAATTGAAACATGACATCTCGATGAGCGAACATTATACTGCACATACATGCGCGCGGTTTCGTGGCTGATTATGATACAAATGCCCACTGTATACTCCCGAAATAAATTAGGTTGCCTTGATATTGAGACGGAGATGAGTGGAGATGACGCGTGGGAGTCAACCAATAGCATTGGTTGGTCAATCTAGCGAAGCAAAGAAGAGAACCAATGCCATTGATTGATTCCCGCACATCTCCTCTCATCTCTTTACTGTACTAGTAAAGGATAAGGTTGCCTAGTAGAGTAATGTCCGAAATTCAGTATTTTTAGTGTTCCGTATTATTATTATTTTCTGTCCGTATATACACCGTGTTTTTGTTGATTTCCGTTAATTTCAAGGGTGCATTCCTGAACTTAAATTAACTTTCTTAAAGGCTTTATTCTAATCAACTCCATTTCGGAGATAATCAATAATTTATTTTTTTCTTATTAGGCTCTTACAAGCGTATACACTTGCTTTAGGGCCTATTTACATATTTATTAGTGTTTAGTATGAGTTCATATATTTGCTACTAAACGTAAGTGTTTATACTCGTATGTACAGTAAGCTTTGATATGTCACAGTTTTCAGTTTTTTGGTTGAATTAAATGTAAGTAACGCCCGTGTTACAACAACGTTATATGCAACATTTAATTACTTTTCATAAAAAATAAAAGTTTTTTTTTTATTAACTATGCCATTTAGTTTCCTTCAACGTACTTACTTACGTACCCCGGAGTTAACGGAATTCAATAAAAACACGTTGTATATGAACCTAACGTATATAAAAACTTCTCACAATCGTTCATCCTACTTTCAGTTGTCTTAAGAATTGTGATCACTCTGGATCGACTTGTAGCTTCTCAAGGAACAATATTGAAGGAAATCCCTGACACCTGGAGTCAGCTTACCATCTCATTTGCGCTGTCTCAGAGCAAATCCAACTGCAACGAATAGCTAAGCTCAGTTTGTAAATCAAGTAGTGTTTTGAAAGGCCAGTGCCTTTATGGTAAACAGGGATTGGACGGAGTTTATTTATATAGACTTGTAGACTGCGCTTTTTTTCATTTATTTAACCTGGGAGTCTTAGCTATACGCTAAGCCACCCCCGTAAATTTTTGAGTCATTAAGTTTTTTTTTATGAGTCTCTTCCAGTTTGTGCAAACTTTAGTTATTGAAGTTCCCTGGACTTTCTTGGCTCAGCATTCTCCATCCTACCATTAAAAAAAATGTTCCAAAATGTCCGTTCCATTCAGGTCACGATTGTGTGAATTTATTCACTTGTATTAGCGTGACGTAGTAGCATGGCAACTAGAATTTCAAGTCTTCAAGTATTATTTGTTTTTTTTATGAGTTTCTACGAATCAAAAACTATTTATCTATATAGATAAATAAGATAAGTAGGTATATACTTTATGAAATAAAACATTTCTATGAACCTTATTTTATCAAATATAGCTTGATCAAAAATACAGCACTTTTTCAAAAATGTTGTCATTTTGTCGGTTTGATTAATATTGATCGTGCCAATTACAATTGCCTGGCGGATGGACAGACAGACATGCAATTATACTGCTGTTTATAGAACGATATACATGTTTTTTTTTACCAAACACACGCATCTATCAGAAATATTGTAACACTTTGGGGTATCCACCCAGTGTTATAAACAGCTGAGTAGCATATTATATAGGTACTTTATAGGTTAGAAAATGGTATGTTTGTTTTGGTAAGATTTGGTAGTTGAAATGTCTTCGACACGGATGTCATAGTGGGTCAGTCAAGGACTGAGACCTGTAGTGATATTTTCAACTTTACATATACGCTTTTAGCTATATTGAGTGGACAAAACTTACCGGAGCGGTAGGTCAGTCTGTGCGTTCACTCCGTTGCATTTTGCGCATCCATGTCGTGTTCCTGCGTTGTGCTAGGACACAGGCACTTTGTTTGCGTTGGGGTATATACATTTCACAATTGAAATACATTTTAAAACATAGAAATACCACGTATGTATGATTTCGATAAAACCGAGCAGTTGTTTATTTCAGCGGTAGACACTGACGGCTGTCAATGTCATTTGGTTTTTTTTGTCCATGGTTCCGTAACAGATGGTCGGTCACACTTGTTGTACGGCAATAAACATATACTTGTGGTTCTTTTATCTTTTTATAATTTCCAATTATTAATAAAGTCCGTATTATTAGCTTCCCAAAATGAGTAACTCTTTTTATTGTTGATGTTTCGAATTATTCCGAGAGTCAAACCGGTCAGTCGTGGTATCCATTGAATTGGGAAGGTTTTCATTCATGAGTTTGTCTGTGGTTTCTCGGATTGGAATTTTGATAAATCATTGTTCGATCGATCTTCGAGATGTGAAGGATATTAGAAAATCTTTCGGCAATCAATCTTAGGGGTATGTAACCTACTTGAAGGTTTTATTTCCTAAAACTGTGGTAAAGTCAAGTTAGTAATCGTTAATGTAATTTTGTTACAGCTCGTCCCAAAATGTGCATAATTTAGCGTCTTAGAGCCTACCTAAAATGGCGGCTGCTAATCTTTTCCCTTCAATTTAACATAACTTGGTGAGTTTCCACACTTTTTAAATATATAAAGAAGGAAAGGCGGAGGTAGTGTGTCCTTTCGCAAATGGGTTAATATAGTGTTTTATGTGGATTTTCCAGCAAAACCTAATGTAACGTCAACCACCTCTTCGTCTTGCCACGCGGTCTGCAGGCGCCGTCGTTGGTATAGGAAATAATGGACCCGGCATAAACCCCGGTAAGTCGTTTAATCGCTTCATTGCCGTAATTTAAATCGTGCTGTGCCTCAGTTTAAAATATAATTTTTCTATAAAGCTAAACGTGTTAAAACATAATTTTTTTTAACCTAGAACATTTTCTTTGTTCTTAGGGTTTTTTTCCTGGACCCTGGTTTTTTCCTGGACCCTGGTTCTCTAAGGCTGTGCCATCCGGTGGCAGCGTTCTTCTTGGCAGTGTCCGTGAAGTTAAGACTTTTAGGAATATACCTTTAGTTGAATATGGACTCTTTACGCTGAACAGGTAACCTGTAATCCCTGTGAGCAATTGCTTACTGCTAAACATCCCCGGAGGTTGGGGCATAACTTTTACTTTAGACAGTGTTACGTTAGGAAGACAAATTTTGATATTGTTGTCCGTAGACACAGAGATGTCTATGATGTATTTAGTGTAAATTTCAAGAAATAGTGGTGTCACTAAGAAGTATTTAGTATTACTTATTTACTAATAAATAACTCGTGTTGACCGTAGCGGGTCATATATATTTAAGGAATAAACTGTGTATTAAATAAATTTGGGATTTTCATTTGGATATGTCATGCGCTTGATGAGGATAGTATCCTGGCGTCCTACCTTAAATTTTTGGATACCTATTCTCACTCCATAGTGGCCTGAACCGCGACCCTATCTATGATTGTAGTTAGCCGAAGGTATTTGTGAACTTTTCAGTAGTGAAGTTTGGTGAGTTCTGGATCACTCCATAGAAACACGTTTCCTTCTATGGAAACGGTCTTTAACAATAATAGAATCAGATCTTCTCCATATCCAGAGCTCATCCACAACTATTACAGTGGCATGCCCAACGTATGGCCTATGGAGTATGACATGTCCAAGTGAAACATTTTTGCATTATTTTGGTATTAAGGTTATTTTATGTAAAAGGGATTGCAAGTTATTGTTTTAAATGGTTGCTTGAGTTGGAGGTTAAACTTATAAATTTAACCAACTTATAAATAAAACTATACTACGCTAAATAATTAGCCTTACATAAGAGAAATTTTCTCACTATTTTAAAATACTTTAAAAGGGTTAAAATCTAATTAAGTTTTAACTTAACTTTAAAATATTGCAATTCAAAACTTGACACTGACTTACTTCTGATATTAAATATCAATCTTAAAAAATGGATTTCCTAAATGCGGGATGTAAAATCATACATTTACATAAAGACGAAATGGCACATGAACTGGCGGTTCGCAGACTTCCGATTTTGATGAACATATAAGGTTGCTCAATGCCGTTTTTGAAAAACTAAAATCGGCAAACTTAACTATTAACATGAAAAAATCATCCTTCTGTAGGAGTGAACTTAAATATCTTGGGTATTTAGTTGATCGATACGGTCTGCGAACCGATCCGTCTAAAATTGATGTAATTTTAAATTTTCCTACTCCCAAAGATGCTAAGGATATTAAACGTTTTCTGGGAATGTGCGGTTGGTACCGACGTTTCATTAATAATTTCGCAAAAATAGCTCGTCCCTTATCTCGCTTAACGAGTAAGAAAGTAAAATTTGAATGGACAGATGAAGTCAACGATTCTTTTAACATACTTAAATCTGCCTTAGTGTCTTCTCCTATTCTTAAATGTCCCGACTTTAATGAATGCTTCTATATCCATACGGATGCATCTTCCTACGCCGTAGGCGCTGTTCTGATTCAACCTTTTAATGGAGTCGATCATCCTATTGCCTACTGCAGCCGCACACTTAACCAACCAGAGACGAACTATTCAGCTACTGAGCGCGAACTCTTAGCTGTGATTTATGGTCTTGAGCAATTTCGTGCATATGTAGAAGGGAGAAAATGTTATATTGTAACAGATCATGCATCTTTAAAATGGTTTCAAAACTTAAAAAACCCTACAGGACGATTAAATAGATGGGCGTGTAGATTGAGTCAATTTAATTTTGAAATAATTCACCGGAAGGGCAAAGAACATGTCATACCTGACTGTCTTTCTCGTATTCACGTCAGTTCTTTAAATTCTGCTACTATTCAAGATCCTTGGTATCTTGATCTATATAAAAAGGTGTCTGAAAAACCTACTCTCTTTCCCAACTTTAAAATTGAAAATGATAAACTTTTCCGTTACTCTAAGAATAAGTATCGTCTGACAGCTCAATTTGACTGGAAGCTGGTACTTCCTTATGAGCATCGTAACGAAGTCCTAAATAAGTGTCATGATGATCCTACAGCAGGTCATTTTGGCGTGGGTAAAACTCATTCCAAAATAGCCGACATATATTATTGGCCTACTTTATTTCAGGACGTGAAGGAATACGTCGACTCTTGTGAAATTTGTAAAACTTATAAACCTGTTAACTTAGCTCGTCCTGGTTTGATGGGTAATCCACGACGTGTATCGTCGCCAGGCGAAGCAATATCTTGTGATATTCTTGGTCCCTTTCCTCCATCTTATCTGAGAAATCAGTATCTCTTCGTATGTGCTGATTATTTCAGTAAGTATGTGACTTTGTTTCCACTACGCAACATAACTGCTAAAGCTATTGTTAAGTGTATGGAAAAAGGGATATTCCTTATACATGGGGTTCCTAAATATATATTCTGCGACAATGGTGTTCAATTTACTTCCAAAGACTTTCGAGACTTAATGTCCAAATATGATGTCCCTCATATTTTCTATAACCCTAGGTATCATCCTCAGACGAATCAAACGGAACGAGTGAACCGTGAACTAGTAAGAACCATTGCCTCATACGTGCGTTCTGATCACCGTAACTGGGATAAGAACGTATCGGAAATACAATGTGCATTGAATACAGCTCGTCACGAAGTAACTAAAAATACACCGTATTTCTTAACACATGGTCGTCAAATGATTCTAGATGGTTCCCTTTATAATAGCGAAGGTCCCATAGATCAAAACGCGCTCGAATTAGATACCAGTGGTGCTTTTTCTGAAAGACTTAAAGAGCTCAAAACTGTATTTCAAAAAGTGCGTTACTCGTTGATTGCCTCCCATGAACGTAATGCTAGGTATTATAACATGAGGAAGCGTCACGTAGAACTGGAAGAAGAACAAATCGTTTATAAAAGATGTTTCCCATTGTCAAATGCAGCAAAACATTTTTCTGCTAAATTAGCGCCCCGTTATGACAAATGTGTCATTCATAAAAAATTGAGTCCTCTTGTATACTCTTTAAAATCCTTAGAAGGAAAACTTCTAGGTAACTTCCATATAAAAGACATTGTACGTCCTGGTGAAGCCGAGCCGTCTTCTTAGCGGTACTCGTCTTAACACCAATTGGATACTTACACTTGAAAATATCCTATGTGATACTAAATATTGAACGTACCTACTAAACGGAATGCAGCCTGGCACAAGCTGGTTTTCATCAGACTGGGTATTTGTTCCATGTTTTTGTTTTTATTGGTACCGGGTGCACACGGACCAACATTAATCTTTCATGTGTCCTTATAAAGACATAAAACTTTAAATAATCTGAATAAACTGCAGAAACTTACTTTACTTATAAACCCTAAACGGGCCTATTACATGAAATATTATTAATTATTGAAAAAGGGAGTACGTTCTCGCTAAACTTTGTACTGTAACTGAACTTTTGTTTGTAATTTTAGGAATTGTGTAATAGCTAGAGAATGCAGCTTGTTACATATTTCCACTACTGTCGGTGATAGGCAATTTCTTTAATAAAGGGAAGGTTGTTAACGTTGCCGTCTTTGACGTTTTCTTTTAGGTTTAGGAAAGCGCGCACTAGGAATAAGAAGGTTCGAACCAAAATTAGTCATTAGATTTCCTTGGTCGAACTGATCATTCACCAAGTCATAGGTATAACTTTGGTTGTAAGACTTGTTTTTCTTTATAGATTATCTATGGTTTCTTATTTACGTTTCGTAGGTTAAGGTGTTCACTTCCTATTGGGCGTATAGCATTAAAAAAAATTTTTTTTTCAAAATTTTTTTTTTAACCCAACTAAAGATGAACTGTAACACTTTGGGGTATCCACCCAGTGTTATAAACAGCTGAGTAGCATATTATATAGGTACTTTATAGGTTAGAAAATGGTATGTTTGTTTTGGTAAGATTTGGTAGTTGAAATGTCTTCGACACGGATGTCATAGTGGGTCAGTCAAGGACTGAGACCTGTAGTGATATTTTCAACTTTACATATACGCTTTTAGCTATATTGAGTGGACAAAACTTACCGGAGCGGTAGGTCAGTCTGTGCGTTCACTCCGTTGCATTTTGCGCATCCATGTCGTGTTCCTGCGTTGTGCTAGGACACAGGCACTTTGTTTGCGTTGGGGTATATACATTTCACAATTGAAATACATTTTAAAACATAGAAATACCACGTATGTATGATTTCGATAAAACCGAGCAGTTGTTTATTTCAGCGGTAGACACTGACGGCTGTCAATGTCATTTGGTTTTTTTTGTCCATGGTTCCGTAACAGATGGTCGGTCACACTTGTTGTACGGCAATAAACATATACTTGTGGTTCTTTTATCTTTTTATAATTTCCAATTATTAATAAAGTCCGTATTATTAGCTTCCCAAAATGAGTAACTCTTTTTATTGTTGATGTTTCGAATTATTCCGAGAGTCAAACCGGTCAGTCGTGGTATCCATTGAATTGGGAAGGTTTTCATTCATGAGTTTGTCTGTGGTTTCTCGGATTGGAATTTTGATAAATCATTGTTCGATCGATCTTCGAGATGTGAAGGATATTAGAAAATCTTTCGGCAATCAATCTTAGGGGTATGTAACCTACTTGAAGGTTTTATTTCCTAAAACTGTGGTAAAGTCAAGTTAGTAATCGTTAATGTAATTTTGTTACAGCTCGTCCCAAAATGTGCATAATTTAGCGTCTTAGAGCCTACCTAAAATGGCGGCTGCTAATCTTTTCCCTTCAATTTAACATAACTTGGTGAGTTTCCACACTTTTTAAATATATAAAGAAGGAAAGGCGGAGGTAGTGTGTCCTTTCGCAAATGGGTTAATATAGTGTTTTATGTGGATTTTCCAGCAAAACCTAATGTAACGTCAACCACCTCTTCGTCTTGCCACGCGGTCTGCAGGCGCCGTCGTTGGTATAGGAAATAATGGACCCGGCATAAACCCCGGTAAGTCGTTTAATCGCTTCATTGCCGTAATTTAAATCGTGCTGTGCCTCAGTTTAAAATATAATTTTTCTATAAAGCTAAACGTGTTAAAACATAATTTTTTTTAACCTAGAACATTTTCTTTGTTCTTAGGGTTTTTTCCTGGACCCTGGTTTTTTCCTGGACCCTGGTTCTCTAAGGCTGTGCCATCCGGTGGCAGCGTTCTTCTTGGCAGTGTCCGTGAAGTTAAGACTTTTAGGAATATACCTTTAGTTGAATATGGACTCTTTACGCTGAACAGGTAACCTGTAATCCCTGTGAGCAATTGCTTACTGCTAAACATCCCCGGAGGTTGGGGCATAACTTTTACTTTAGACAGTGTTACGTTAGGAAGACAAATTTTGATATTGTTGTCCGTAGACACAGAGATGTCTATGATGTATTTAGTGTAAATTTCAAGAAATAGTGGTGTCACTAAGAAGTATTTAGTATTACTTATTTACTAATAAATAACTCGTGTTGACCGTAGCGGGTCATATATATTTAAGGAATAAACTGTGTATTAAATAAATTTGGGATTTTCATTTGGATATGTCATGCGCTTGATGAGGATAGTATCCTGGCGTCCTACCTTAAATTTTTGGATACCTATTCTCACTCCATAGTGGCCTGAACCGCGACCCTATCTATGATTGTAGTTAGCCGAAGGTATTTGTGAACTTTTCAGTAGTGAAGTTTGGTGAGTTCTGGATCACTCCATAGAAACACGTTTCCCTCTATGGAAACGGTCTTTAACAATAATAGAATCAGATCTTCTCCATATCCAGAGCTCATCCACAACTATTACAATATTAAATTGCAACATGTAGTATACCTAAACGTATTAAATCTTCAGTATATCTTTATGAAAGAAATTGCCCGGATCCTGGAACAGCGTGAAGATTAATCCATAACTCCCGACAAATAAAATGGCGTATCTTCTGAAATTGTTTATAGCATTTCCACCCTTATGTATGAAAGCAAAAGAGTGAGTAATGCACGGGCGGGTGGACGGCGTTAATCAAGCCGCTAATCGGGTAGCGTGCTTAGACGTAGAAGGTGTGCAGTGCAACTGAGAGCGAAGGAAACATAAGACCTAGAGTTTTGCCGTTCTGTAGAACATTCTCCATTTACTATGGGAAATAATCTCCCCATACAAAATGGATGATACTCTTCTAGCGCTTCCTCACGGCCGATAGCATGGTTTTTCTACTATGTAGCGAAAATGATGCGTGGTATCTCCATCTAATACATACACTTAGGAGCAAAGCTGTCCCAATAGTAGTATCTTAGAAGAATGTGGAGAAGTTGATGTCGATCAAGGGGAGGGGCACATGGTTAATACATAACAGTACTCCTTGAAATTCTCTAAAAATCGGCCTAACATATGATGCACTTGGCATTTACGGTTATTTTGTAATTTCTGTTATGTACTAATCATGTGCCCCTCCCCTTGATCGACATCCACTTCTGGACATTCTAATAATATGCTACTATTGGGACAGTTTTGCTCCTAAGTGTACATTTTTTTTTTTTTTTTTTTATTATTGATTTTTATTTAAGTTCCTTTGAATAAAGTTAGCAATAAGAACGCATAAATATATATTCCTATAACCTTCATATTTTACGTAAAGCAGAGACGCTTTCAATATAGATTTTCGCCTGTTGCTATCTCTATTGCACTCAATCAACCAATTTTTCGTGTACATCCCTTCTATCACTAAAATCCTCCGATAAGACTCTTTGCTTACTCATCTACCTTTCCATTCGCGGATCGCCTAACCCTCGTCAATCTGGAACTCCGATGAAAAGAACTATCAACCTTACTGACACAAATAGAGTTAATACTTTTTTGAACTCAGCCCAAAAAATAGCCTGTGTTAGATTTTTAGATACCCAGGTTTGGGTCAGATGGAGTTTATTTAGTAGGAAGTTTTAGATTTAAGAACTAGCCAGGTACAATAAGGTTGAGGTGCTAGTAACTTTCAATTGTTGAAGGATTTTTAGGGTTGTTTTTAGTAGATTTTTGATATGGCACAGTAATCTGAGGTGATCTAATGTAGAAAGGTAATACTTTCATATCGGAATGATTCAGAATATAAAGACAGAATTTACATACAATTATATTTAATTTTTATAGTTTGTAGTATTCTATTTAATTTGTATAGCTTGTAGTTGCGCTCTCTCGGAAGGGTTTCCACGGAAGACCAGCGTCGGGGTCCCCAAAGGTTCCTTGACATGAAGCTGAGTGGAGACCATTTCAGTGACGCTTTATAATGATATTATGTCAGTGCTATTAGTTAAGTTTAAATTTAACGTTTTTTGTACAGACATAATTATTATACAGAATAGTGTATTAGAATTTTGCAAAATAAAATCTTTTTTATCACAAAAGAAATTAAATTCCTGAGCTCATAAAAACTTAATATATTAAATTAGACGTTGTCTTGCCCTGTTATCCTTATTAAATCTGAATAAAGAACGTTTATTCAATCGGACAGGCTCTTTTGTGGGCTGGCTTAGTATGCACAAAGAAGTCTTAGTAATACAGATGCCTTTCTTGGTTTAATGCAATGTTAATCCTTGCTCCTATATTATTTAAGTTGCTGGGCGTTTTCTAAAATAATTATTGAAAACCTGATTCTTATAGATCTGGACTTTCTGGGGCTCATTTTACACAGAATCCGTAGTATTTACCATCCTACCGTTTATAAAAATGTTCCAAAATATTCGTTCCATTACGTCTCGATTTAGTGTGAAAAAAAATCACTTGTGGTAGTAAACTACAAATTCCATACAACTTTTTGGGACATTTTTTTAGCATCCAGATTGAATAGGTATGCTAGTGATTCTGAGTTGAAAAACTAACTAACCCAAAAACACCAGAATCTGTGAGAATTAGGTCTTCAATATTTTTTTAGAAAAAGCTCAGCTACGGTTGAACTATCATCCACAATCTTTGTGAATCTCTAAAGTGACAGGTAAAACTACCACACCATGTATTTGCCGCCATGCTAAATATTGTAAATATGTATACTTGCCTTAATATAGGTGGCTAGTTATAGTGTAATAAAATTGCAGGCGATTTTGAAACTCCCTTTTAAACCTCTATAAATGGTCCATTTTTTTGTTACTACTCTATAAACGTGTGTCTTTGAAAACATTGTATTAGATTCATTATATTATCAACAAACTTTCATTTGCAAAATAGTTAATGAATTTAATGTCATAATAACCTAACCTAGCTGTAGGCACCAAAATTTTAAGGACTGAGGTAATTTTTAAATACATCAGCACTTGGACAGGTAGTTTCCAGTATACAGTTATATAAAATTGCGTGGGATGGATAGTTAGATAGTTACCCTTCATTCGAGGGAAGGCGGGTTGATGCTTGACTTGCGCCTAGTCAGCCGTTCGTTCAGGGTTCATTGACAAGGAAATTGACGGGCTAAAAGTACATTGCGTGGAATATTAGTTAATAAAAAATGTCTAAACCTTATTTATTACTAGTGTTTTTTTTTTTTGTCGAATAGTATTTTTTGTTTTGACCATAGTTTAGTGATATCTTGTTTTAAAGTATTTTCTTAAGTGTTCCTGCAATGGGAAGGCAGGGAAAGGATGCAAAAGCCTCTAGAAGGGAAGGGATGTCAATTTGACTGTTTTATAATGGCGTTGTCGAATGTACAAAAAATGTACTATCGTTTTCCTAGTCTTTAAAAAAAGGACATGACTTTAAAAATAAGTCAGCTGCACTCATAAAATTTACCTCAACTAAGTCTTACGTTCAAATATTAATCTAAAACTTAAACCTTAATTAACATATATTATTTCAGTCGCCAAAACTAAAATGTGATTTCCTCCCACAGGTAAGTTCAGCGAAGAAACTCGTAAGTGTGTTACCGACTTACTAAGTTACCGAAGGCGGTAAGATGTTATATGAAAGTAAACTTAAACGGGGCATTCCTTTGGAACGGGCGTGGGTGCATTATGTTATACATCACGTTTTGCTGACGTTTTCTGTAGGTCAGGTAAGTCAGCGCGAAATATCCTTAGAGTTAGATGGTGATGGGTATCGTTGAGTTCACCGTTTCGTGCGATTTTTCCTTTTTACGCGTCACATTTAGGATAGAGATAGTGTCTGTAGGTATATAAGGATGTGAGGTGAAAAAGTATCTTAGATTTAGTAGTTCGTTATTATTAGCTACTTTTACGAAATTGAGCTTTTGTTTTTGAACGAATATGCTTTTTTTACTTTATGTTATATCTACTGCTAATAATGTAATATGAAATGAAATGAAATAATGAAATTTGAATTGTGCCGTAATTTGTTTTTAAATCCTTAATGAGGGATATATTTTATGAAACTACAACTGCGAATGATTAATTTGATCTTTATTTATGCTAATGAATACTTTTTATTTATGCTAATGGGTCATTTTTATATGTGTGTACATTAGCCGGGAAATTTATTACGAATCATTTTATTTACAATACACGAATACTTGGAGGACGTTTTTACTAATAGAAACAGCCATAATAAGTTACTACCTGCGGCTCGTGATTTCGTCAGTATAGGATTATGATAATCATCATAAAAATCCTAATTTTGCTCTGGGTTCGAACTTTCCCCATACAAAATTGTCCCAGAATTAGTTCAACGGTTTAACTGAATTGACGTAATAGACAATATAGAGTTTCTTTTGGATTTGTAATATTAGGAACAAGTGTTTTACGTTTAAAGGCAATATAATATTTGCTTTATGTTACAATCAAACCAGACTTTTTCTACGAAATATAACGGTGAAATTCGAATTTCATATTTCATTTCATACTATACAGTATTAGCAGTAGGTAGGTAGGTATAATATAAAATAAAATAAAAAACCGAATATTTGCGTTTTACATTTCGTATAAGTAAATATTCAAACAAGAAAATATTCGTATTATTTAATAATAATACGAATATTTTCTTGCTTGAGAAGCGACTAAAACCCGTCATTTAATTGACATCAGATTACAATACCGCACAATGGACACGCGCCCTTGTTTTCTATCTTCAGCAAGATTTTAATTAAATCTCCACTACAGCTCCACACAAATTACTATTCTATTTACTCGTAATAGAGTCTAATCTTCTTTGTATGTTATAATGAAGGCTTGATCTAAGTTTAGTGAATTTATTCGTTCAGACGATTTATGTCCTTTGTCTTTGGTATATTCATTATTACCGTTGCGTTACGTTTCTTTGATGCTTCTATTTATAGTCTGGGATTTTGAAAGGCTTAATGAGACTTTATGTGATATAGATCGTGTCATTCACGACGAGGCGCGCCATGGCTCGTATTGTCCTGTTATTACAGGTTAGATTTGACAAATCTACGCGTCATCGTGGATGACACGCACTATATGACCTTCTATCGCAAGAGAATTTCGACGCATTCTGTACTTCAATTCAAAACATCGTCTTTCGTAATATTTTACGAATCGTACGTCTCTGTACGTGTTTTTTGTAGTGGCAATTTTTCTTAATAATTTCTATTAACTTATATAATTATCAGTAATCCCTCCTCTGTTTTATAAGGAATCAAAAAGAGCGGACAAATATTTATTATATGTGGTTGACCAATTGCCAAATTTCACGAAGGTCATCATCAATTACTATAAAGGTTTAATCCCTGATCCTAAGTCTCATCGTCTAAGCATAAACAAGAGACGATAGACTTCTTTCAATCGCCATCAGATATATCGAAGCGGCAAAGGTGCTCACAAATAACTAAACATTGTATCATGTTCAAGATGATTGATACCGAGATTCTTCTTCTTCTTCGAGGTCGGCTATAATGAGGGCTATACGGACTTTAGACAGCCACAAGGAATAATGGACGTGTGCTCTGTTTAAAACATATTCGAAGATTTTTAAGCTATGAGTTACGTCTTCGTCCGGATGATATTTTTCCTTGGGAACAGAGATATTACAAATACAAACACTCTCTTTTGCAGACCTTAATATTAGAAAATAATACAGAAAGAAAGCAGCAACACAAGAAGAGGTAAACAACAGGCAGTCGTAAGCGAAAAAAGCGATCTCTTTCAAGCAACCTTTAGATGTTTTTAAGCACCATGACCGTTGAGATATCTCCGACGTACAATGTAGATTCAAGCGTCGGGTAGAATACACTAAGCCTAGGTTAGTCTCAACTCGTCTGTACCGCAACTTAGTTTGCGACAGTGAGCACCGATACATAAGGTTACCAGATACAGGTTCAGACAGAATCGTAATATTTTTTTTTTGTTATTTTTACATATAATTTAAATAATAATAATTCGAATATCACTTTATATTTCTCCTTTTTTATGTTTTAGTACACATTACTGGTACTATATGGGCATTTATACATCCCCTTGGCCTGCCTCTAAGTATATAATGAGGGTTTACGTTTACACAAAGAACTGGTAGCATAGGATTGGCTAGCCAAGTGTGATAATACGGACGAAACCTATGCGTATACATTTATGCGTATAATCCCTGTGCCTGCAAAGGTATGGCTTTTCTAAAATCTAATCAAGAATGTTTAAGATAAATACAAACAAGTGATAGTCGAGACGCAGGCGTCCGTAATGTGACGCCGTCATCCGGTCCGGTCTAATTGGACGTGCATTCGTACTAGCTTCGAGTGTTTCACAGTGCATGATAGGATAACAGTACCTAATTACTATTAGAAGTATTAGAACAAATTAAATTATTTTTTCAGAAAGTAATTGAATTTGATTCTAGGGGGCGCCGTAAGCCATGCATTGCGTAAGCATTCAGTAAGAAATGCATATACTTGGAAAAATTTGACCAATGCTGCCGTGACCCCGGTGGCCGAGTGGCTCAGGCACCTGCCGCGATAGCAGAGGACGCTGGTTCGATTACAGCCTGGGGCACTGGAGGCCTTGGTCACTTTTTTTAGTATATGACATTTATTTCAGTTTATTTTTAGTACCTAATCAGTTATTAATATTTGCGTGATATTAAATGGAAATACTTGTAAGTGTTATTTTAGCTAAAGTGAATTTACACGTACACGCTAAATTCTTTACTTTTCCTGATTCCAACAACACAACAACAAGAGAAAAAAATGTACAACGTTCAAATCACGTCTAGTAAAAATTGTCTGTAAAAATCATGAAAATATTAACAAATATATGGTTTGAATTGATTTATACATAAGCCATTCAGAAGCCGTATCAGTTTGATTATGAGAGCAATCATTTTTTTCCAATAGGTAAGAAGCATTGGACCCGTGTAGATTATTTTTTATTAATCAGTATCTAATGAGTTTTTCGTAACTAATGTACGGAATATCATTTGATATTTAACACTAGTTTTTCGGTGAAGGAAAACATCGTGAGGAAACCTGCATACACCCGCGAAGAAATTCAAATGTGTATGTGAAGTCTCCAACCCGCATTGGGCCAGCGTGGGGACTATAGCCTAAGCCTTCTCGCGCATGAGAGGAGGCCTGTGCCCAGCAGTGGGACGTATATAGGCTGAATTATTATTAATCTCATTATCTACTTCCTGCACCCAGTTCTAAACGTCAGGTATATAATTTGTGTCCGAATTTAATCAAGAGTCTTATAAATGGCTCTTTACTAGTACATATTTAATTATTTAGCATCAGTAGAAACATCTGAAACTAGTCTTTAGCCTTCTGAGACCCAGTAGCAGCTGTTTTGCTTTTTGAATTTACAAGCTTTATTTAGGTACCTACTCACGCATGAATAAAACCTTTTTAGCTGGATTTACTAAGTTGCATAGTTGTAAGGGTTAGACTGGACAAGTGCTCCGTCTTCATCTGCAACTTTGTATTTCACGGAGCGAACATGCGGGGTCGTAATCTGACGCCCAGTTACTCCGGGCTTAATTGAACGTACACAGTGCTTGTGTAGGATGCAGTAAGTAGGATTGTATTTTTTTTTTATGAATGTGAAAGATAGAAAACATTTTTTTTTCAGGTAACTATTGTAGGCCAATAGTATAAAACATAACTTAAAGTTTGAAAAACGCATTATAGCTGCGATGCAGTGTCAGGGAGTTGGCGGCGCAACCGCTTGGTAAAGGTCGTTCTCACAAAATATATAAAACGCGAGATGTGTCTAGTTTTCGAATTCGTGACTTCCAAGACGAAATATGCAAAAGCCTTGCGCGCGCATATTTGAAAATGGCGGGCCTAAATATCCTAACCTGTGTTAGATTGTTGTAAAATCGTCGCCAACCCACAAGTTAGAATTTTACTCGCTTGATGCTGCACATAACAACCTTAACCTCTAGGGTCCCAGCGTCCGGATACTAGTTCAAATATCGTGGAACATAGTTGCTTTTGGTTTAATTTAGTGGTAAGCGTGGGGACAAAGCGCGCAATACACCAGAATTACACTACCTTTTTGTAACGCCTACTGTTTGGCTAACATTGACTGTGCCGTATTTACGCTGCCCTCCGAATAGATTACGATTAAGTTTTGCTTAGTACGAGCTGAGCTTTATTCCAAGTTGTAACTTTTATTCGTATTGCTAATTATTTGTTGACTGTGACATATAGGTATCTCATAGCATCTCCGGACGATGGCGATCAAGTTTATGCCCTGAGCTTTATTCCGAGGAAGCTCGCTCATAATTGAAACGATACCGAAAGCGCACGAGTGCAAGTTGGAAAAGTTCATTTTGCTTCTATATAAGTTTTTTTTTGGTCAGGTTGGCATTTGGAAAGTATTAATTGTTATTTTGTGGCGTAAGTAGATCATAACGGTTACATTTTCAAAAATGTTACTCGTAGTTCGGGCTTAAGCAAAAATTAAAAGCTAGTTACCATACTTAAGCTTTCAGTAGGGTTTATATATATATATCTATGATTCTTTAAAAATAGAGCATAGGTTGTACTTATAAAACCTAAAAAACCTTATTAATAATTCACTCCATTGTTTTCTTAGTTATACTCTTAAGCCGCTTTTTGCAAAATAAAGTATTAAATATGGTCAAAGTAATCCTACCGCAATATTTTCGCTAGATTAAGCCGTAAATTTTCGCCTCACTGACATGTTTTTCTTATTCTAACTGCCCATCTACATAATCATCAGAAAAACGCGATCTAATCACCACAGGAAGTGTTCCTATTGCTCTCTTTTTATTTGCACGAAACCAAGGCAGTTAAGAGTGTTGCTGACTATTACTTATAGGCTTTACAAACTATTCATCGATCGTTTGATTTCGCTGCATCTCAGCAGTCAGCAAAGTTTCGAAAATCGCATGCTACGCAGTCTGGTTGACGTCCTCGCAATGCTGGCGCAACTGCGCAGCGACGCCATTTTCAGGACGCTCAAAAGTCGCTATAAGTGTGGGGTGGCCCTTAGAGACCCCACACTAGCGTCTCCCAAGCGTCGGCGTCTAGTGGCTGCTGCTTGACGCAATGTTGGCGCAACTGCGCAGCGACACCATTTTCTTAAGCGCTGACTGGACGAGAGTGTTAAAAGACGATAGTGAGGAGTCTTTGTTACACTGGATTGGATGTTTGAGACTGCGACTTGGCCAGCGCAGTATATTACTCTAGCCAACGAAGCGATCTAAGCGATCGCTCAATCAGAATTTAACCAAGTTTTCCACCAAAAAATAAGACGATTAATCAACCCGCGTCGCCTCTGCAGATGATGGGCGTGTCTAATTATCGTGCGATCTGAGAACGCCAACTCATTTCACCATCGATAGATCTTATGTCTTTGGGATAAGGTTTAAGAATAGACAATTAACAGTGCAGTGCAGACATCACATCCCTACGGGACTAACGGCTAACTTACTCGTGCTGACAGATACGTTGGTATAGCATTCACGTTTACTTTTGCTTGCAGTATGTGTGACGAGGTGATAGAAAATTGTTTGGCCGGCTGCATTTCTAAGTTTGTGAGGTCAGGTTCAGCTGTTTGCTAGCTGTTCAGCAGGTTTTTACTGTGAGCTATGGTTTGATTATATGATGGTTAGGAGGCGCAACATTTTGTGTTTTGTGTGATTTTTTAGGTAATATATCCAGTCGATGCCCTGACTAACGCTTCACATCTCTGATATAAAATGAAGATAAGAACCGATATGCGGAAAATGTCAAATTTTACCAGTGTCCACAAATCTTTTACCAATCCTCTATTGTTCACGACTTTGGTTCGCTTTTGCTCCGAGCAGTAATTGAGGCACAGTCTAGAGAGCGAGAAAGAAAACCTGTCACGCGATAGTGTTTTAAACCTTCCGCTGCTAAACATCGGTTTGGTTAGATAAAGAGAATTCTGTACATAGTCTATCACCTAATACCTATTCTGTGCTTTTGCCAAAGGTTTTATACTAGCTTCTGCTCACGACAGTCGAGACTTCGTTTGCGTCGAATTCCATTCCCTGCACACTACCACATTAGTTTACTGTATAATAAGCTATCGATATTACACTTAAAACAATGCTAATGAGGAATTAATCCTGAGGCGTGACTATTAAGATGGCGCTCAGATCGGAAGCCGACATTTTTTCAACCAAAAACGTCACTTTTGACACTGACAGATCATTATCATATTGGAAACAGATCGAGTAACTAAAACTCGAATTGGTCTGTATCTCCATACAAAATTTCATCTAAATTGGATCAGCAGTTTTTATTTGAAAACGTACCCGACAAACGGAGTTATTTTGTAACTTATAATATCAGCAGGAATTATTGCAGACTGGGACCACTGATTTAGCTGACTAGCTAAACAATCAACCGCAGCACCATCATCTAAACAAAGACAATAAACATTCAGACGGACAATAAAAACAAATGTACTGCACGCGTCCCTCGTAAAAGTACAGTTTAACGCAGTAACTAAACGGAGCGAAAAACTGCCCGTTTGATACCTGCGTGTTTTGCTTAGTTTAATAATGCAAATATACAAAACATGGTTGGTATGTCGAAATGTTCTTCACAATAAAAACGCTTTATCATGCTTTAAAATAAAGGTCTCTACCCAGAGTTTGTTTAACTAAAACTAAGCTATCTAACCAATGTCACTTTGACTTTAGAATTATCGTAGATAGATCTTATTGGGATCACAGCGGAATCGAAATAAACGTCAATTTTGACATGTCGTTTAGTTATCGATCTTTCCAAGATTTAACTATTAATCGTGTCTTAATCATTCTTCGAATCGGGCCGACTATTAGTTACATAAATTTAAAGATAAACAGAAAGATTAGCACGACCTTTAATACTATTTTATTTTATGCAACCGTTGTATAAGAAGGGTAGAAAAAGACGAGTGGCGTGGGTTGTAAAGGAATAAATACGTCCCACGCCTTTTTTGACCCTTTTTATTATACAACGTTGCATACAATACTTTTTCTACAACTAATGACTTATTAATAAAATACAAAATTAATTTAAAAGAACTAATAACTAATTTATAAGCGCGGGATACGTCAAAATGAAAAACATTGTCTATGGTGAACTTTGTTTTTAACCGACGTTCACTAGACGGAGATGACATTTAATAATTATAGTTTTTGTAAGTTGGCAGCAATGCACTTAGTTTGAAAACTATTAATTTTGATTTTCTATTAATTTTGATTTTGTTAGGTTGGTAGCAATGGCTGCGGGTAATGCCCGCAGTATCAGGCTGCGGCAGCAGTATCACAAGTGCTGTTATGAGGAATAGCCAGTATAGACTTTTCTTATATACTTATGTATGTTCTTATTTTGGTGTTCGTGAATGTACTATAATAGGTACCAATACTTGATAGGGTTAATAGTAGAGGAGTAGAAAAACTCTTTCATAATTAGATGAACGTATGTAAAATTGACCATTGGCCTTACTCATACTTTTAGGCACTACATTTTTTTTACATCATTTAAATTAAGTAAAGCACAGTTGCAGTCGAGACTGCGGGACTTCGTAAGGGATTTGGGTTGGCGGCTGAGGGATAGGGGGTGCGATCCTCGGTCCCGATCGTACCAGGTCCAACAGATCTCATTGGCCATTCAGCGTGGTAACGCTGCCAGTGTGATGGGGACATTTGAGCCGGGTACGATTCGTGACTGTTATTCTATTTAGCTTTTATTATTGTTTACTCGTACAAATGACGAAACCTGTTGCGGATATCATCATTGGTTTGTCTGGGACGAAGCATGTTGCTGAGGTGCATCTGTGGCCACCTGACGAAGCCTGCGTTACGGATAATTTACATGCTAAGTGGATTGTTTTTGTAGTGGTAATACATCCTGTTAAAAAAACAATATGTATATTAAAAGAGGTAAAAATAATATGAATATAAATTAATCAATAGTAAAGCACTAAATTAATCTGATATTGACAACTCGCAGCGCATATCGCCTTCTTCTTAAGAGGGAATTATACCACATGATCGTCAATACAAATATATAAAACTTTTTCCAATTTTAAATATTTTCCATTCTCCATGTCTTTTTAGTATACTATTGACACAATGATACACTAGGTTTATAGGTTTTCCTTTTTTTCAAAATTAGCAAATCAAAATATTTTTTGTTTCTTAAAAGCGAAATATTATGCTGAAGCGATCGACATCAGAATCAAAGTGATTTTATAAGATGTTGAAAAATTTTCTCCCAAAATGGAATGTCATAGAAAAAATACTGTTATTTCGCTAGGATCGCAAAGCTAGTCTTCCCTCTTAAATTCAAATGCCATTGAAAGAAAATAATATAAGTAGTTATTTCTTATTGCTTGGCGTGTCTCTATTGGACACTGTTTTACATTCTCTATAACATATGCAGTTCAGACCGATCGCGACCCGCAATTTATTTCGCACTCTGTCGTTTTACATTTTCCCCTTCTACATATATTATGGCGAGGGGAAGACAGGGCATAGTTTTCGTTTCATAGGGGATGTTCGAGATCGGTCCATTTGTAACGCGGACACCTAACGGGGGTTCATAAATATCGCAACTTTAGATGCTCTCGCGTGACGCGTGACCATAGTGTATCAAGAACAGGGGGCTTATCCAAGTGATCATCGTTAGGAAACTGAAAGTCAGTACACTTCGGGGGTTAAGTGATTGGTTCATAAGTGCCTAAAATTAGCATATTCAGGCACCATTATTTAGGACTAAGACACAATATGAAACATACTTTCACAATGTATCCATGCAATATTGCAGCTTGCTATACATTTAAAAAAAATGTACATTAGGGTCTTCTTCTTCTTTGTCGGTCCCTCATTACCGAGGATCATGACCACTTGGTTTTGCAGTTCCTGTGATTTGTCTCCATCGGTCTCGATCTCCCGTAGCCCTCACCATTAGGATACAAGTGCGAAAAGTAAAAAATTCTCAACGAGTAGCGACACAAGTTGCGAATAACCTATTCGAACATGTATTGTACAACGTTTTACAGTAGATACTCACATATGGCCCTTTAAACCTTCGACATAGGCACATGAAGTGCTAATTACCGCACTAGACTATATTATGTGACATTTCGATTTGATAGCTCTTGATTTGTACAAAATTTTACATAAGTATATCTAGTTTTTGCGCATTTTTATATTTCGCTAAACCTATTTCAGGGAAAGAGCGTTACTTTTCTGCTTCGACTATAGCGTTGTCCGAAACTTGCTCCGTCACCCACTAATACGGATCGTTTGTTGCCTTTTGGACCGGCGGAATGTGCTCCGTCACCCAATGGAGGGTCGAAGGTGACGTCACGAGTATCCTATACGTCACCGTTGTAATTTGAACTCTGAACTCTGCTGCGGCGGTATCATGGTCGCATTATTATCACTTGTTATTTCATGCGTCACTTTCGCACTTACTTGTTAGAACGTGACAGGCATGATGACAGATGATATAAAACCGACCATCTTAGCCCTACTGGACTCTGGTGATAAATGGTTTTAATAAAGAATAGGAAATGACTATATTTCATATTTATTTATTGTCATTGAAAAGCTAACAGTAACAGGTGCACCAAATCGCTTAAAAACTTGTTGCAAACATTTACAAAAAATATATATTGCACCACGATTAGTAATAAAATATACCTATGAAGGGGCATAAAGGTGAATTTTCATCAGTAGAGCTTAATAGTCAATTCTTCGTAAACCAGTGGAAAGTTGGAATAACTTGACGCATTTATTTTGGAATATAATCTCCTTTTGAATTATTTAGGAATATAAGCCCAAGTACAAATAGATACCTTGCTCATTCTAAACTTAGTAATTGGCTACTTGACAGTTTTCCTGAGGATCTTGATTTTCCTGAGGATCAAATGTCTATATGGGACTCATGGCATTTAAGCAACTAAAAGGTCAGAAATGAGAGTTAAAAGCCTGACGCTCGCACTTGACCATTGAAACGCCTCTAACAAAATGATATTGTGACGTCACATTACATTACGCTACGGTGAATTATACGAAACAAGTCAATGGATAAGTGTGGCTGACCACATTGGGCTTGTTTACACATTCATTAGTGTTTGTTGCGAGTTCATATAATTACCCCTAAACTCAAGTAGAAAATGTATGAACTCGCAATAAAAACTAATCTATGTAAACAGGCTGGGGCCTGTGAAGGTTAGCCACCCTTGCCCTGGGCCCTATGCCACACTTAACTGTATTGACCGTGTAGGTGTACACATCGTTCTACGTGTTACATCTTTATTCCTTCCTTTCGGTTTTATCGTAGTCAGGAAAAAAGGTTATAGAAATAGTTTTATAACACAAAATGACATGATAATAATCTGAAAGTAATTATGGGAAGAACGAAAGTCGAACAACGCGACTATAAAATCTTGGATTATACAATATGCAAAGAGAATTTATTCTAATAGAGAGATAAAGTATAAGAAAATAACTAGCCCCTTAGTTAGACATCCAAAACAGATGGCGCTGTACTGCGCCATATGTTTTGTGGTCACTGAATTGAATTGCCAGATGTCAACTTTTGACAGAGTTACCGCAAAATGTATGGAGCTACAGTTGTCCTGCCAAATTCAATGCACGAAATTATCTTAGATTTTACACATCTTCTCACACTCAATCAATGTATCTTTTCAATATGCATCTCGCATACTTACAAGCTTGTATAAAGAGTAACTTTACTTTGTAGCTAGCTGTAATTTACCTGTACATAATGCGGTAAAAAACTTAATCCCCTAAGCCCTTAAAGCATGTTTAAGTCGGCGTCAAGGGTAAATAAACACACCGGCACAAATAGCTTTTACCCCTCTACGCCGAAAAGTCATATTTCTATACCAGTTTCGTTGTCACTTACGACATTTTGTTTTAAGACGGCTTAGGGCTGTCGACTCCCTAAACTCGGAAAGATAATGCCTTGTCACCTTTGGAATTAACTGGTACGATTTCTGTGTTTTTTTTGGGAATGTTTTACCGCCATAAAGCCTTCGTAACACCCATATGACTTGATGACAGGGGTGAGTCAAAGTATGGTCTTATTTTATAAGTGTGTGGATTTGACATGTAATTTTGAAGAGTCTATAAGGATATAGTGAAACACGCAAAAAAACGTAGTTTTCTTTAAGTTATATAATTTTATTCCCTTTTTGCTTCAATTTTGTGCATTTTTGTGGGTATACACTAAACATGCTATAACAGGGATTTCTTACCTCGTTTTATTAAATGGCCTCGCTATGCTTGTCGCACTCACCTGATAACTTGTTAGATTTTGTAGTAGACTATTATAGTATTATTTTCTAAAGACTGTTCTAATTTGTGAGCAAAACATAAATAAATGACCGAATTCACCGACTCCGCAACCGTAACGCATAAATCCGTCCATCCGGAACTGGACGCAGTTACATTGTATCTAATGCGCCATTACAAGTCCGCCTGATTTAGTAGACTGTGGATACTGTGACAAATGAGTAAATTTTACTCGTTTAGTTGTAAAAATAGGGATTGCTTATCTCACATTACTAAACGTCCTCGCTACATCTTCGTCCGTTTACATCACCCTCGGCTGATAATTTCTTGGGAGCGTGCACGATTGTCACGCAGCCTCAGATCATACTTCTTATATCTATGCACGCAGCCTAGTGTCCGCAATTCTAGGGGAAAACGTCAATTCACTACATCTTATAAAACTACTCCAAAACTAAAAACTACTGAACGGATTTTCATAGTACTTTCATCTATCAATAGAGTGATTCTTGAGGAAGGCTTAAGTATATAACTTGTTAAGGTTTTGTGTAAATTGTTTGAAATATAACGATGTTGTCGGAAAAAATCACGCTGGCTAGGAGCTTTAATCGAAAACGCTGCCTAATCCGTTTGAGCTATAACAACACAATATATGGTGGGGTTGTTTCTCATTCATAGGTCTACAAAAAAGTCCGCGATGTGAAATGTCTTATCTTTTAAAGATAACTTACTATATCCATTCTTAACTTCTAGAAAAAGATCACGTAATATGTGGCATTTGCAAAGCTATTTACATGGATACATTATTAACAATTATCAAAATAAATACGTTAGTTATATTAAGCATTTCATACAGATTACAATGGTCCCCTACACCATACAATTTAAATGAATATTTCAGGAGTAATCGTAAATCAAAGTTTCATTTCGAGCCATATAATCGTAAGAAATGTTAAAGACGCTATCCGCAGTTAGTTCAAATTTTTACCACCTTATGCGCTGGGATCGCTTTACTTACCCCCACCACGCACTTCGCACGGTCCCAATACTGAAGGGCTATTCTACAGACACTACGCTTGTATATGCAAGTTGCTTATTGTAATATAGGCTCTAGTAAATACTGCCGTTACCTAGTTTTCGTTGGGAATAACGACATCTTTGGGATGATTGGAGCAACAAACTAAAGCATACTCCATATCGGCTCGAACAGTGCTAAAGTCCGCCAAACATAAATAAATGACAACCGAAGCGCATACTCGTAAATCCGTTCATTCGGAACTGGCTGGCTGAACGCAGCAACATTGTATCTAATGCGCCATTATACGTCGGCCTGATTTACCGGCTGACATACAAATTGATTTACTGGACATGTGGCTATATCTAAATATCAATAATTTCTGAACGTTTCTTATAGTTAGTAGTAAGATCATTGTAGTTTTCAGAACGTTACGAACAATTCCAACTGCAGGTTAGCCAATAAATACGTTCACAAACATTTTTACTGCATTGATAATTTAATTTTAACAAACGTATGCAATCTTATGGACACTTTTTTAAGGTGATACCATAAAGAACCGATTGTAATAGAGTGGTAAAGTCTAAGAAAAAAACGTGCCCCTTATTTTGACATCCAAAACAAATGGCGCCATACCTATGTTTTGCGGTCACTGAATTGTCAAGCGTCAACTTTTGAGTTAGATACCGCAAATGTATGGAGCTGTACAGCGCCATCTCGTTTGCCTGTCAAATTCAAAGCACCAAATTTTCTTAGATTTTACACATCTTATTCAATCACTTAATTACTTTATGTAAGTAAGAAAAATATTCAATTTAAAATGTTGAACGTATTTATTTTTATCTGTACGTTACCAATAATATTAACGCTTTACGCTTAAATCGCTAAACCAATTTATATGAAATTTGGTTTGGAGATATTTTAAGTCTTGGGGAAGGATGCAGGATTGAGCCCGCTGCTCTCCTCCTATAACTGATTTACACTAAAATAAATAATATATTAATATCTGGGCGGGTGATTTTTTTTCTTTGTAGGGTTGACAGTTCTATTTCTACCTCGGTTTTATTTACCTTTTAACGAACCAAAAATTTCTATACTATTAAATTTTCCGTCATAACTAATGTTAAATATACGAACAATTAAGTCGGGTCGTATAAACAACTCCACTTCGGTATATTTCTCGGGTAGAAAAAAAAACAGATAAACAATGTTGAAACACTTGAAACTATCAATCTTTTTGTTTGCGATTACATAGTTGAAACTAAACTAGTATGGACATAATATGATATTATACTTAGTTTAGCATAGTAAGTTAAATTCAGGCACTAAATATGCTACTTATACGATATTTTTTTTGTAGTTTAATGTATATGTAACTTTTATTATTTTACTCAAGTATATTACAAATGATAGAAATTTAAATGGGGTCAACGACAATAAATTAATTAATTCACCAAATCGTGAACATCTGAAAAATTCGAATGAGTTCAAAAACATAATCATAAATCATTGACATAATAAAGTACGGATAAAATAAGATACATCGTTAAAGACAGAAAGCTTTTACAAAGCTATACCGGAAGCCATTAATGACATTCATCATTCAATATAGTCATATTCGTATATCAAAATTTATATATAGGTATAATAATCGCCTACATATTTAAGTCGTAAATTTTGTAAATATTGAAAGGTATTTTTTTGGTATATTTTAAGTTATGACTCTATCGTTGATTTTGCTGTTTGCTGATGTTTTCTGCGTACTTGAGTATCTTTTCTATAATACAAGGTGCATCAAAAATCGTGTAGATCCATTTAAGGGCATATTTGGTATCGTGTTATAATTAGGAAAAAAGTTGAAAGATTCTTTTTTGACGCGGTTTGCAGAATTTATCGGCTCGAAAACCTATCTATAATATCGTCAATGATGACATAAGCGTATTGAGCTTAATGCGGAACTTGGTCGATTTATTTAAGACTGTTTCATAACCTTTTATCTTATTCAAAATTTAAATGAGAATATTGTGTGTTTAACTTATTCTTTTAGTTCATTATCATTCATTATCATGCATTGTCATGTGTGTCGGTTCTCTGTCTTGTCCTTGACATCCTGATACCACACGACGATGAGTTTTCCTTTACATGATCCATGTACGCTATCTATGGTCTCCCCCTCTTCCTCTTTGCTTTAATTTTCTCTTCCCGATGTTTTTGATAAATTCGTCGTGTCGTAAGTCGTAACATGTGTCCAGGTAGTTGGTTAACTCTTAATAGTAGATTTAAAAAAAATCGGTAATTAGGGCTCCTGACCTGTATAAAACTCCACAGAATGTTGATTCCATAAAAATAAGAAAATATCATTAAACACAAATCAATACCATCTGACATATTCATCTGACTCAGTGTATAGAAAAGTTTGTAGCTCCTCGTCATACATTGAATAATGTCCACCACTTTTCTGCTTATCAAATATAACGTTCGTAAACTGGTTGCCAGAAAAGTGATGAATAAACGAAAAATACGCACTCTATTCTTATACCAACAACATATATCCCAACATTAATTACTCAGCCCAATAGAGCCTCGCAAGATTGGCAGCCGACATCAGACTATATTGGCCGAAAGTAAACACGAAAATAGATACAAGAAATCTTGATACATCCCCGGATGTATGGAGCAATAAGTGAAGTTGCTCAGTTATGAACCACGATAACAATAGGGTCGAAGCTGAAACTGCCAATAACGGGCAGGGACTTGAAATGGCTAGATATGGTTATACGCAGGGGTCGGACAAAAAGTGCGGATGACGTAAAAATGACGTACTTAATCTTGCACACAGGATGATGTTTGAGTTTGTATTTAAACTTCCGTGTGACATGTAGTAACAAAGTAGTATTAATGAAGTAACAAAATAATCGTAAATAAATCCATGGAATTAATAATACAGGTGGTAGGGTGATGTAGTGAATAAAATAAATTTCACGAAACTTGTTACCATAAGGTATAATTATTTGAAATTAGTTAGAACAAGTCTGTGGGATCCTCAGATAAATAGGTTTAATAGTCAAAAGTGGGAACAGTAGGTAAGATTAGCAGTATACGTGTTTGTCACGTACCTCCAAAAACGGAAAATTGCCACAATATTCGAGTAAAGATGACATTTTAGAGCGTTTTCTTATATATTAGTAAATATAAATTTTAGCTAAATATAATCGTGAGGATACAATAGCTAAACAATAACGAAGTCAATTTATTGTTCAGTCAGCGTCAAATACTTCGTAGCAGTCAAAGTAGCCAAATAGTTCGGTACACCATATATTTAGTATGGTGTACCGAACTATTTGGCCACTTTGACTGCTACGAAGTATTTGACGCTGACTGTTCATCTGATTGACAATGTGTCAGTCAAAAACGTACTTACTCATTTCAAGTGGCGATATCGTTTAATAAAGAGGTCAATAAAGAGATTGATAAATGATACGTGATAATTGTTTATGAAAATCAAAAATACTATTTGAAATCATCCTATAAGTGGTTTGACGTCATTCGCACTTTTTGTCCGACCCCTGGTTATACGACTAGTACGCATACATGAAACTGTCCTTGAGAAGATATTCTCGTTCTCGAAATCAGTGCAGAAAACTTAAAGGTATTATGCTTCTTCTCTTAGAAAGAGCTTGTTGATTCAGATTTATTTATTACTCATACGATTGCATTACAAAATACATTTATTTCAATTTATATGAATCTATATTGTGATCGTCAGGGGTCGGACAAAAAGTGCGGATGACGTAAAAATGACGTACTTAATCTTGCACACAGGATGATGTTTGAGTTTGTATTTAAACTTCCGTGTGACATGTAGTAACAAAGTAGTATTAATGAAGTAACAAAATAATCGTAAATAAATCCATGGAATTAATAATACAGGTGGTAGGGTGATGTAGTGAATAAAATAAATTTCACGAAACTTGTTACCATAAGGTATAATTATTTGAAATTAGTTAGAACAAGTCTGTGGGATCCTCAGATAAATAGGTTTAATAGTCAAAAGTGGGAACAGTAGGTAAGATTAGCAGTATACGTGTTTGTCACGTACCTCCAAAAACGGAAAATTGCCACAATATTCGAGTAAAGATGACATTTTAGAGCGTTTTCTTATATATTAGTAAATATAAATTTTAGCTAAATATAATCGTGAGGATACAATAGCTAAACAATAACGAAGTCAATTTATTGTTCAGTCAGCGTCAAATACTTCGTAGCAGTCAAAGTAGCCAAATAGTTCGGTACACCATATATTTAGTATGGTGTACCGAACTATTTGGCCACTTTGACTGCTACGAAGTATTTGACGCTGACTGTTCATCTGATTGACAATGTGTCAGTCAAAAACGTACTTACTCATTTCAAGTGGCGATATCGTTTAATAAAGAGGTCAATAAAGAGATTGATAAATGATACGTGATAATTGTTTATGAAAATCAAAAATACTATTTGAAATCATCCTATAAGTGGTTTGACGTCATTCGCACTTTTTGTCCGACCCCTGGTTATACGACTAGTACGCATACATGAAACTGTCCTTGAGAAGATATTCTCGTTCTCGAAATCAGTGCAGAAAACTTAAAGGTATTATGCTTCTTCTCTTAGAAAGAGCTTGTTGATTCAGATTTATTTATTACTCATACGATTGCATTACAAAATACATTTATTTCAATTTATATGAATCTATATTGTGATCGTCAGGGGTCGGACAAAAAGTGCGGATGACGTAAAAATGACGTACTTAATCTTGCACACAGGATGATGTTTGAGTTTGTATTTAAACTTCCGTGTGACATGTGATAAGTAACAAAGTAGTATTAATGAAGTAACAAAATAATCGTAAATAAATCCATGGAATTAATAATACAGGTGGTAGGGTGATGTAGTGAATAAAATAAATTTCACGAAACTTGTTACCATAAGGTATAATTATTTGAAATTAGTTAGAACAAGTCTGTGGGATCCTCAGATAAATAGGTTTAATAGTCAAAAGTGGGAACAGTAGGTAAGATTAGCAGTATACGTGTTTGTCACGTACCTCCAAAAACGGAAAATTGCCACAATATTCGAGTAAAGATGACATTTTAGAGCGTTTTCTTATATATTAGTAAATATACATTTTAGCTAAATATAATCGTGAGGATACAATAGCTAAACAATAACGAAGTCAATTTATTGTTCAGTCAGCGTCAAATACTTCGTAGCAGTCAAAGTAGCCAAATAGTTCGGTACACCATATATTTAGTATGGTGTACCGAACTATTTGGCCACTTTGACTGCTACGAAGTATTTGACGCTGACTGTTCATCTGATTGACAATGTGTCAGTCAAAAACGTACTTACTCATTTCAAGTGGCGATATCGTTTAATAAAGAGGTCAATAAAGAGATTGATAAATGATACGTGATAATTGTTTATGAAAATCAAAAATACTATTTGAAATCATCCTATAAGTGGTTTGACGTCATTCGCACTTTTTGTCCGACCCCTGGTGATCGTCAAAAAGGTTGGAGTTGGGGTAGACGGTGCCTTTTTCAGATTTTTGCTCATATATCGAATATCTGTACGAATAGCATTACGATTACTTCGAACATAAGTTTGTACATACATAAAATTTATTGTTTATTGTTTATTTGTTTATTGCAGTCATGTACAATGCATTATGTCTAGGACTTATTACTATGGTACATGAACCCGGATAGGGCAAAGCAACCCAATATATATTTCTATTATATTCCTATGTTTGTACACATAATTATTTTTATTACACGGTCAATACTTTAGGAGGTACAGGGTGTTCAAGATAACAAAGAGATAAAAATCGTCAATTTAAGAAAACGTCGTTTTTGCGTAGTTGTTTATCATAACTCAATCAATAATAATAAAAAACCAGGCAAGAGTATGTCGGGCCATGCTCAGTGTAGGGTTCCGTATTAGTTATCCGTCCATCAAAACAGACTTTTTGCAAAAACTATTTAAGAAATATATAACCATGAACGGTGAAGGGCGGAGCGAGGATTATCCAGAAACGAATTTAATACCATATCTACTACCTTTTCTGATATAGGTTTGTAAAATGCATAATTTTCGAATAAACCTAAAAAAGCAATGGTCATCGCCTTCCGTAGCATTCCTAGCTCCCTGGCTCTCGCGGAACACGGTAAGGCGGGTCGCAAGCCAAAACAAAATTTAATACAAAATTAAGACATTACTTTTTATTTCACTGTAAACATAAAAGAAAACGCCAAGCTCAGAAATAATGAACGCACGACCGGAGTTAACAAGGTCGTTTTCCTGTTCCGACTTTATTTTTCATAACGCGACTAAAGGTGCTTTTACTGTTTTGTCATTATGTCCCCCGTTGTCTTGGATAGGCCGTTACTTCGAATCATATGATATCTCGAATATAAATAACCATTCTTAAAACTTACTGCAACGACGTAAGGCCTATACCTAATTGGTCTATAATGTTATTATTTAGTTACTTTTCCTCGTGGAAAGTACGATTCTAGTCGCGAAGAGGATGATTTCTCGGGTGTCCTATGTGATAATCTAGAATATAAAATGTTTGTCAAGCAATCAAATACACTCAACAATTTTTACATGATTGAGTAACAAATATCCACTTCAGAACCTTACTCACGTAAACGTTCAGAACGTTGCAGTGGGACAGTAATAATGTGTAGAAAAAAATGTTTTTTTAATTACATCCATGGAATTGCCAGCGACCATTTTGTGGTAGCCGCTTACCATTATGTGGGCTGTACTGTAACCATTGCCTTATAAATACTTCGTATTAAAAACGGGCCTTACGGGCACCAAGAATGGTGCCAGCACACCGGTGTCAGTTTCACCGACTTTAGAGTGTTGCTGTAAGGGCTGTAAGAATAATGACAAGTAATCGATCATTGTGAAACATTCCGTTTACAGGGCAATTTTTGAATTAGTTAAACATACGAGTCAGCGGGCGGCGTTAATTATTTATCATTTAAGTGTATGCGGTGGACGTCGTTAGGCTGGGGTTAACGGCCGACGTTTTATTTATGTAGCCTTTTATTGTCGTGGACTGTACGCTGCGGTACTTTTGTTAATTGGTGGTTACATGCCTAAATTAACAAATATGTCTAAAATTAGCTCAATATTGGTATGTCTCACGACAGTATTCGATTATATGTTTTGAAGACAAATTATTTGATGAAGTTGTGACTGAATGCATACAAACACAAATGCAGATTATATATAATAATCATCATATAATTATTTTCGACTATGTGATGTATCTCTATGTATGTATTTCTGTCTATCTGTATATTGTCTTTTAATTTATTAATGGGCCTAATTAATTTTTCTATTATTAGAAGTGTTTCTAAAATCAAGAATCTTTTCCACCGCCTGTTGACTGGTAGAAAATACATAAAACTGGCCTTTGTACAGCTTAAAAAAAAGAATATCTACGTAAAGGGAAACCTCTCTTCCTTTCATGCCAATCCCCTTGGCATTTGAGGCTGGCAGTGCTTACTGCATTTTCCGTTGTTACACGAAGATTATGCACTACACCGCATATGCGGACAGCTGACATGCAAGAAAGCAACGCAAAGCGGATGCTGTGTGATGCACTGTGCACTGTTTAAGTTATAAAACTCAAGCTAAAACTTAATGTCACTTGTGTGTAAACTTTTGCGTTTTGAATACGTATTAAAACATAATTTTATCGGGTCTATTGCGAATTTATTTTGTTACCTTTACTTCCGATGTTTCGACGCAGGTTACGCTGACGGATTACTGATTTCCCAGCAAAATGTTAAAGCGGAGATTTGTGTAATTAACCGAAGAAAAGTCTATGAAACAATTGGTAACCATCGCAAAGTCAACCCACTCACCAGTGTAACCTGCGTCGAAACTTGGAAGGAACAAAACAAAATTAATTCGAGATAGATCTGACAAAATTATGTTTTAATATCGTCAGGTGACAAGCAAAAGTCACTAAGTACCACCACAAGTTCATAGCCGTAATTAACCGTATTGCTACTAAAATAAGGTTGATATTTGTTTAATTTTTTTCTTGTAATTAGTGGGTTTTTGCTTGTCACCCGACAATCTTACTTATTTTAAATTTATGTATTTACCTCAAATGAAGTATGTCTTTTGTTTGTTACAGGTAAGTCCTGACCCCCGATGCGAATTGCGTTGATTTCAAGTGTTCAGAAAAATGTATATGCTCAGCAAGTTTCTCATTTCTATACGTAGTTACAGGAAAACCACTTTATAGCGTGTGAAACATACATGAAGATAGTACATTACGATGCTAGAGTGCGAAATTAGAATTCGTAACGAGTGGCAATAAATTAAAATACTACCGAAGAGAGTGTTTTAAATCTACACGAGTTATGAATTATGTACCTATTTGCACGTGTATCGTTGTACGTGTTTATGTTGTTGTATTGTTATGTTTTTTAGTACATATGGCCCTTTAAATTTTCGACATAGATACATAAAGTGCTAATTATCGCACTAGTGCGGTAAAGTAGCACCGTGTGTACTGTAAAACAAGTAAGTGCACTGGGTGCACCTCGACATTTCATTGGAATCAGTTGATTTCCACACTTGTAACAAATTGACTATTTTCTTATTAGTTAAGTAAAGAAAAACATATTAATGATAAGTATTAATTTACTCAGCCTTACTCTTATTGATATCCTTTGAAATGAAATGAAATGAAATGAAATGTATTTATTTGTCAGAATATGGTACATTGATTTGATCTTTGCGTGGTGCTTTTATCTTGTACCACATTTCAATCCTAAGATGGTTGTTGTTCACTGGGGATTGCGGAGATTATGCTTCACGCCATGCTCAGAATTACTTGGCGTAATGCTGATTGTGTTTCTACAGGAAATACGAGATAGAACATGCGAGACACGTTTGTGCATTTAGGGTCGGGAATTATTAAAATATCCCAAATACTTTGTTAAACTCGAGACGTAAAAAACATCCTGTATCCAAGTTTCAACCGATTTCAAGAAGCAAGCGGCTCTTAATTGGTCGGGTTTGGGGGGATTTTTTTATGTTTCCCCAGTTTATTTTAGGCTGGTATATAGTTTAGTGTCGACTCAACCAGTGTCGACTAGTTGTCGACTCAATTCTGCTCCAAGCAGTAAATAATGCAAGGTTTACCGAGCGAGAAATAGAAAGTAGTTCACGCGTGGTACTGTTTCTTAATCTACGTTAAGGAGCAGTCAGTGGGTTCAGCTAATAGAGCCTGATTAAACAAATTTCGCTCGATAAACACGAAAGGTCTAAAATGTACCCTTGAAATTTTTTTACTTTTTTTTTGCTTAAGAACTATTAAACATGAACATTTGTCGATTACTATTTTTGTTAAAAATATCTAATAATAATTCAATAACAATGATATCAGCTCTTCCGGACATGCGCGGAAGGCCGTTTAGTCATCACTGAGCTGCATTCTGAGAAGATTCTGTAGGGCTGAGATGGCCGGGTCTTTATCATTTGTCACCATACCTGTCACGTTGTAACAAGTATGTAAATGCAAAAGTGACGTATGACATGAGAGGTGATAAAAAAAACGACCATGATACCGCTGCAGAACTCACTGCACGTTAAAGATTTAAGCAGACATCGGAGCAGCAGTTTTCCAAACAGTCGAGCTGGCCGGAAAAGTTTTATAACGAGGTGATAATGATCGTGAGATAAATGGTGGCTCACAAAGGCGCCGGTAATCGCGCCCGAATCGACGTGGGATCGATTGCCAGCTGACCGGCAGGAAGTGAAGCTAGGGTTGCTACTGATGATTTCTAAAATTGGGGGGGGGGGGGGGGGGGGGGGGGGGGGGTATTTACCACGTAATAGTGCCGAAATATCGTGAATTCGGAACATTTTTTTTACCCTGTTTTAATTGTTGTAGTCATAATTTAATGTCCGTGTTTACGTGAAGAGATATGCTTTGTTTATGATCGTGATTGTCAGGGGTCGGACAAAAAGTGCGAATGACGTAAAATGACGTAATCTTGCACACAGGATGATGTTTGAGTTTGTATTTAAACTTCCGTGTGACATGTAGTAACAAAGTAGTATTAATGAAGTAACAAAATAATCGTAAATAAATCCATGGAATTAATAATACATTTATGCATTTTTTTATGAAATTACGGAAGTTTTCATTTTGTAGTTGCACCCAGGGTATGTTTGCTGCTATCATAAAATTTGTAAGGTTCATATTAAATTCACTTTGCCTTTTTTTCTACGTTTCCGACATGTTTGGTTGTCTCCAAATGTCTTTTAATATTGCTTACCTTCGTTGGTATATCTTGATTACAGCAAGAGCAGTATACGTGTTTGTCACGTACCTCCAAAAACGGAAAATTGCCACAATATTCGAGTAAAGATGACATTTTAGAGCGTTTTCTTATACATTAGTAAATATAAATTTTAGCTAAATATAATCGTGAAGATACAATAGCTAAACAATAACGAAGTCAATTTATTGTTCATCTGATTGACAATGTGTCAGTCAACAACGTACTTACTCATTTCAAGTGGCGATATCGTTTAATAAAGAGGTTGATAAATGATAAGTGATAATTGTTTATGAATATCAAAAATACTATTTGAAATCATCCTATAAGTGGTTTGACGTCATCCGCACTTTTTGTCCGACCCCTGTGATTGTACATTTTGTTTTAAGGCATCTCGTTCAGATTTTATATGTTAATAGGCTTTATATATTTTTATTTTTGAATATTTGAAGTAAATAGATTTATTTCTGTTTTATGTCTTTTCTTCATACTGGCTCAGTGACCCAAAAAGGATCTACGTCTCTGTCATAAGAGAAAGTCATTCTGCGCCACTTCACACCAGTTGGGTACTCCGAGGGCGGTCAAGTCTTTTTGGGCTATTTATATCATTATTATATGGGGGTATGTTTTATATCATTATTCATTAAATTCGTTAGTACGATAACGTCAGCTAATGTGCTTTTACTATATTTCCAAAGCTATCTTAAGCTACCTTAATTCTTCTTTGCATCTGATTGGCTTAAATCACGGGCAAAAATGTTTTAATTCCTAAAATACGGTCAGTTACAGACGCTTACCACGAGGAATTTCGTACATTGATCGGCCTGTTCCTATCGCTATTGCACGCGCATAGTTGTATTGCTGTCTCGCTCGCACTCGCTGCCGGCATCATGGGCGGGACAGCAATATATCTAAATAGGTGCATGCGATAGAGATAGAAACAGGCGGGTCAATGAACGAGACTCCTCGTGTTAAGTGTCCTTTCTTTACTCCGGCTGATGTGAGTTGAAATTACATTATTACATTAATATTACGAAAAATGTGATTAAGACTTTTGAGCAGAGCTTACCAACGTATGCGTCTCCTGATATTGACCATCAATAGGTACATTTTATTTAGGAATTACGAATTTGATTCTATCTCCCTCTTTGATTATTAGAATCGCTACCAACATTTTAATCTCACAAGGGTACATAAGGTGCGGTGCAAGAAATTTGCAACTAAATATCATCGACAACCCTAAGCGTCCTCCGAGAGAAAAATACAAATGGCCGGGTTGTTAATGTTGCCTGCTTCTAATCGGTCTCGCGCGGGATTCCATCACGGTTTCTGCACACTCACCGTATTCTCTATTTTAAGGGTTCCTCAAAATAATGATTATCGAATCTGGTTACAAAATTTCACAAATTAGTTCAGAAATTCAACTTACAGGCAAGAAGAACAACTAAATATAAAAAAACATTTTTGTACAAGCTGAAACTTAGACACACTCGTTTAGTCAATCAGAAATATGAAACTCAAGGGCAAAAAAAATACAAAAAGTATTATCTGCATACACGTCCGGGGTTTGAACCCGGATCGTCGCTGTAACTTAGCGGCTGTTTGCCAACCGCGCCACTATAGGATATACGTAAGTCGGTGAAATTAGGCTACTTATTCTTGAGAAGGAATTTAAATAAGAAAGGGTCATAACGAGTTTTCGTGACGTAAAAATCTTTCAGTTTTTTTTGCCTAGCCCCCATCCGCCAACCGTCCGATAACGAACTTTGTTTCAATACAAATGGCCGGGTTGTTAATGTTGCCTGCTTCTAATCGGTCTCGCGCGGGGATTGCATCACGGTTTCTGCACACTCACCGTATTCTCTATTTTGAGGGTTCCTTGAAAAGTGTGATTTTGTAACAAGTTTTATTTTCACATGTATTAAATATGTTTAATAAAAATGCGCGAGTGTCGTGGAACACTCGGTTGGAGCTTGAAACGAAGTATGTTATTATTGATAGACGTTATTTTATTTTTGACTAACAAATACAAATAAAACTTATTCGACAAAATAATAATTATCGAATCTGCACACAAAATATAACAAATCAGTTCAGAAATTCGACCCACAGGCAGGGTTATCAACTAAACATAAGAAAACATTTTTGTACTAGCTGAAACTTATATACACTCGCTTAGTCAATCAAAAAATATGAAATTCAAGTGCAAAAAAAATACAAAAAGTAATATCTGCATACACGTCCGGGGCTTAAACCCGAATCGTCGCTGTTACTTTAGCGGCTTTTTGCCAACTGCACCACTATAAGATTAACTAACACGTAAGTCGATGAAAATAGGCTACTTATTCTTGAGAAAGAATTTAAATAAGAAAGGGTCGTGACGAGTTTTCGTGACGTAAAAATCTTACAGTATTTTTCGCCTAGCCCCCATCCGCCAACCGTCCGATAAGGAACTTCGTTTCAATCAAAGAGAATTAAAAACACCAAGAGTGCTCACTCCATATAACGGTTTTGCTACCAAAAATATTATTATTTTCGTAGTCTACATCTAGCGTCAAGTAGCGGAACTCTCAGTACTGTTACTCGACAATAGATGTCGCGGCAAACAAAAAGTCTAGTGCTCAACGATTTTCAGCTAATATTAATTGCTGATTGCTCTCTCGCCTATGCCGATGGTCAATGCCACCGTGCGAGCGGGACAGCAATATAATTCAATAAGACAGCAGTCATCATCATCAGTAAATGGGAAAATCGATGATCGAATTTATCGATATAGGAACTCCCTACCTGTCGTTAAATTTGGCCCCTAAAATCCGATGTCGGTAGGTATACAAGTGATAATATTGGACTGTACAACCATTTTATTTCGCAGCAACAGCGCCTCCGTAAATTGGCCTCCTGCTTTTGAAGGTGTCTGTAACCCAATCTCGCTGGAATTGAAGCGAGCCGGCTGGCGCTTGCTTATTTTGACAATATTGCCAATATTCTTGAAATGCTGTATCTCGGGATTTTTATTTTGAAATAGTTGGGAAGTTTATTTTGTGCCTGATTTAATTTTGAATTGATAGTTCAACAATGTTAGTTAAATAACTGATGACGCGCAAGTGATACCTCTCGAGTTGCAGGCGTCCATGGGCTACGGTAACCGCTTGCAATCAAATTTAGCTTAGACGGACTCTATACATCGTATCATTCACGAAGACGCGTGCCTTGAGCCCTATTGTCATGTTATTAAAAGTTGGATTTGACAAATCTGCGCGTCATAGTGGATGACATGAACTTTGAAATTTGAGAATCCGAAAGGTACCTTAATATGAATCCGTAGTGCAAGTTGTAAGAAATTTTGATTTTATTTATTTTTGGTATGATCATCATGAAATCTAACCTTGCTGGTAGTCCATTGTAATTGATGGCGGGCTCCTTCTACATCGAGTGGTTTAGTAATCTAAGGAAAAAAAATCTCCTAAGGCTCCCAAATTCTGTGCACACCTCCTGGAATTGAGGAAACTCGGATTACACGCATTTAGGACCAAATGAAAATATTAAAACAATTTCCAGCTTACTGGGAATTTATTCCTCAACACACTTTTTATGGATCTAATTTTATTGGCCTAAATCTTTTCACATATGTGTTTATCGTCTTGAATAGTTTTAATTGCGATCTATATCGGTCACTGAGAGCCCTCAAGAGCTTCTGTTTAGTGTACGGTGTGTTTAGCTTTTTTTGTCCGGGTCGGCGAACTGTGATTGTATTCGTTCATTAAATAGCTGCCCGATTCGAAGAACGATTGAGATACGTTTAAGATCTTGGAAAGATCTTTAAAAGATGGATAACTAAACGACATGTCAAAATTGACGTTTATTTCGATTCCGCTGTGATATCCCAATAAGATCTATCTACGATATTTTCATTAAATCTGATAAAGAAGTTTCTCGTGAAGTTTTATATATCTTTTTTTGAGAAATAAAGTTCTTAAACCTTATATTTCTAACGTCAAAGTGACATTGGTTGCCCAAATCGAGCTGCTTCTGACAATTATACGACATACAAACGATATCTAAATGAGAACTTATCTAAACCAGAACTTATCGTAGTTATCTCACTTTCGAATCGGGCCGTAGGTCGGCACTTAGCGATCATCAATAAGACTTTAATTTCAGGTTCAGTTGTTTATGAATAGCCATCTTGAGGCCTTTCTCTGGTAACTTAGTAAAAAAAAATCACGAATATTACCAATAACGCACCTTAACAGTTTGTAACAATTTTTGGGAACTAGACTAAAAATATGATAGTTGAAATATACCGAACTCTTCAATTACTTTATTTTTGTTAAAACTTACTGAAAATAACAAATCATAAACATGATATCTGTGATACCGGACACGCACAATAATTATAAGACTGCGATAAACACAATGTACCTGACATGTAAAATTTTAATTTATCAATAAAGTATTGAACTGAATATATTTTCGAAAAATTACGGATCACTAGTCAAAAATCAACTGGTTGTTTCAGAACAATTTAAAAATTGTTCTTAAACATCCAGGCATTTTGCCAAGTAAGGTCTGCCAGAGCAATTGCAACTATGGGAATGGTTACTCAAGAAATAGAAGATACAAGAACTGAGTCTAGAGCTAGAACAACGAGTATTCATAGCATACTTTCGCCAGTCAAGAGAGTTCACCCATGGTGTAAGTGGCTCTAGCTCTAGACTCACTTGTAATAATAGTATTTTGTAGTAATAATAGTAAGAGTAAGTGCATTTGCCCATTGTGGCAATTGCCCTGGCTGACCTTATCTGTAAACTATATACCCGAGCCAACACCAAAAAATCCGATTCCAAGCTACGTCCAGCGTAAAACTTTTCATGTAACAATTCCTAAAAGCATGAATGAGCAACACAACTATTCCGCGCGGGTCATCAAAAGTCACTTATTCATTTCGAGTCCGCCATGTTTTACAAATTGCTTTTTTACACAAACATAAAGTCAGGCGTAAATCAAACGAGGCATCATTCAGAATAAGAGCTACCGGTGTTCAGCGCAGTGTATAGTGGCAAAACAGTAATACAATCGGGAAATGTAGGGTTTATAGATGGTATTGAAATGACTCATGACACCAAATGGCCGTGATCTCTTGTTAAAATTCTCTATTTAATGATTTTCCGTCATCGTCAGTTACGTCGACAGCCTCTACAGTTGACATGTATTATTGATGACCGAGTCAGTACAGCTGATCAGGCTGCGTCACTCAGCCTTTCCTATCTACCTTTCCAGTTATGTACGGTACAGCAAAGACTATTTGCACGAATACTATCATTATTCAGGTTATCACCACCTTTTCTTGATGTGACCGATAGAATCAAATATTGTTCGAAGATATCGAAACCTTATCTTTAATATCGAGTTCCCTTGGAATTGACTTGTTATTGCTAACCATGCACGCGGTCCAAGGCATGCTTAACATTTTTTACCGTCCACCACATTTTGAAGGCGTCAATGCGTGCGCGATTCGGCTTTCTTGAGAATCAAGTTTCTGTGAACAAAATGCTATTAGGAAATCTGCCGCTGGACATACTGTATATGATCCTACTATCCTCGCTCTGTCTCCTGTGACACACATATAACCCGGTGCAGAGCTGTTTGTTTTGACTGCTGCAGTGTTTTGTAAAACAAGTTTTGTTAGGAACTAAACGTGGAGCACGTTTAGTTCGGGGCTAATCAAAAGTTTATTTGGGTAACTATAGAGGTGAAGCAACTTATGAGAAGTTGGTGAAATGATAATTAATTCAGTTTTTATGTACCTATTTTTGGATCCTAATCTCGATGAAATACAGGATAAAGGTTACCTACTTACCTATTCCCATGTAAAATTAAAGAAACCAAATGGTTTTTATGGCTTTGAAGCATATGTACGTGTATGTGATATTTCATAAGATTTCGAAACTAAATTATAATTATTTAGTATTGAGATATGTTAAACTAATGGAATTTCGTGAGTAGTTATTAAAAATGTGATTTGTGTTTACCCGAATATTTGTTAATGAGCAGACATAGGAATCCGGGGGGCAAAATTGTTTGACAAGTAGGGAGTTCCTGTATCGATAAACTCTACTATCGATGCTAGTTCTATATACTAGTGATCACTCAAGGGTTTGCTTATAAAAATACGTTTTTATTAAGAGTAAAAATAATAATTAAATAATAACTCAATGTACTCTTCTTCGTTATTAAGACAAGACAAGATAATTTTATAATCGCAGGTGCGATTTTACATACAATAGACAAAGGATTAGCCGTTCGGGGCCAGCTACAAAACGAACTACTATAGGTACCTATAATGTCTATGAAACTGGCACTTAAGTAATGAAAAAAAAAGATTCTTTATTCATCACCTAGTTCATAATTTGAATTCATTATAGGACTGGCAACATTAATTAAAATAACCGTATTAAATTCGAACGGATGTGACACAGATCATTACAATTATTGCATTAAACTGGCACTATTTTCTCGCATAGCACTGTCATTGCAATACCACACTTGCTTCGTATCAAATAAGGTTCACATTTAGAAAGAGATGGAGATGTGTCGTTTCTCGTGTAAAAGAAAAGGATACGTGATCAGAGGACGCATCGCGCCGAGGACTTATTGCGATTTATAGTAACATTGCAAGTTTAAACTGTCATCGTTTGTTCGCGTGCAAAGCCACTTGTAGGCCAGTCAACCAGGGTCACTGAAAGGATAAAAATACGTTTTTTATTTATAAATACACAGTACAGAGGTTAAATGTAAACAAATCCCCGCAAAACTGTATTTTTGCAGTGTGTCTGCGGGTAAGAGTATCTACATAAAAACATATTTTTTAAGTACGTATATTATAATTATTATTTAAGATGCAGTAGGTTCAGAAAACGGATTAAAACAAAGTCCTCCTACGACTTTTTTTTTTGAATCACAAGACGACTGTCATACATTTAATTAGCAATCTTGAGGTCTTTCTCGAGGGACTATATCGATTCGAATCCTGAGTTTTTGACTTTCGGTCGATAGAAAAAAAAACGCGTACATAGGTCTATTTGTAATAAATAATGCGGAAAACCTAAAAATTTAAAAATTGCTTCTAAAAATCGGAAACATCATGTTTGAGGGAACGTATCGATTACTTTTTTATTTATTTCAACGCCCAAACATTTGAAATTAAAACACATGATATTGCGCTACCGGGCACGCACTTTCATCTTGCTCACACTTACGTTCACTGAGAGTGAGAGAAGAACATGAACTTACTGCACCATAATTTGTTTTAAGGCGTTTTTGAACTTTCTCTTATTTGGATCATGTCGAATATTCCTGGATAGACAGTTATTAAAATTAGAATACGCCTATTTACTAGTCTATGGAAATCCATGACGGCGTATGTCCAGCATTCGACACGAATATGCAGAAAAGAAGGAGATACCAGTCTCATTGATTGGAGTAAGTTATAAGCAGAGATATGAAATAAATAAAGTACACAAGCTCATAGCAGTAAATATAGCTCAACGCTGCGCCCTCGCGGAGAATAACGCGAATTAAAGGCATATGTGTAACTAAGTATTTATATCACCAATAACATTGAATTGAATTGGATTAAAATATTTATTGCAGACCGTGGTCCATAGTGTTAGTATATGTAAAATTAGGTAGATACAATATTTTTAATGTAACATGATATTTAAATTACACAAAACAAAACAGATATCAACAAAATGACAAAACATAAAACTACAATTACATTCCAGACTGGATAGGCACTTTTCGTGTAACATGAAGCTGCATCCAGTGCCTCTGGAAATGACAGTCTAGCCTACTGCTCACTACGGACACTATGCCTTTGGTACTGCCACGAACACGCTGCGCCAAGGATGCGACTCGCTTACGATATATCGCGTGAAAGCCATCTATCTGCGCGTACGCGTACGCGTTTCTGCAAACACCCGACGCACTGCAGCGTCGTGGCAGCCCCATTAATGGCTGCTCTACACGATGGGCCATCATACTGGCACTGGCCCACTATGATGGGCCAGCGTGTAGAGAGAGAGGGTAGTGGTTTCAGATGGCTTATGGCGCGGCGGGATGGCGATGGGATGGCCACGATGTCGATTTTTCGTCCGCACATCAAAGGTAGTGGGCCAGCGATTGAATATTAAATTAAATAGACAGAAATGGGAATCTAACTTCAATTATGAAAATTTGCGGCTTTAAATAGATCTAGACACTTTTCATATCCATTAAAACTTATCGTTTGTAGCTTGTTGTACTAAGGGTCGGTTACACAAAGTCTGAGTAAAGTATTGGATAGCTATTTAACCCTTTTCCAGGCCGCACCAATCTACAAGGTTTTCCCAAAAAATCTAAATATATTCCAATTAATACAGCTTTGATGATTCATTTGAAGAAAAGTAACATTTCCTGAAATTGTAATCTAATTTGAACCTTAAATCGGTATGCTAAAGTTGAAATTCTAATGACGCGTATGTGGTGGATAAATCGTACTATGCCTGCCTAAAAGGGTAACCCTTTTAGGCACATAGGCTTTTAAGGAGTTTACTTGGATATTGTGAAACAGGTCCTATGTGTTATAACGTTTTTACATCGAATTTTATAGCCACCAAACAGTGAGAAACGTAAGAAAATTTCCAATTTTAATATAATGGCATCTCATTTGATCTATCGAATAGAGTTTCATCATAATATTAATCTGGCTGGAGGCGATCCATTACGCATATTAGGCGATTCATCGTCCAGGGGTTGTTTTTATGGAGACCATGGAAAATTTATACGATTATTTCTGAGATTGATATAGTCAGTCAAAAGGGGGCGTAAAGCCAGGAAATTAGAAGGAATCAATAGATATGTCGTGCCGTGCGAAAGTTGGGACGGAAGATTCGGCCATCGCGCGTATTGAGGTAAAGTACAGTCAGCATCAAAAGTAGCGGATGAAACAACGCGCCAAAAGTATCTGATATTCCGGATAACTTTTCCAAATATAGATAAATTTCTAAAATTCGCGTTCATAAGTATATCTTTTACAGTATTAGTTGTTCTATATTAAAAAGATCACTATTTGTTAAGCTTTTACAAAACGATACTTCTGAAGCGTTGTTTGATCCGCTACTTTTGATGCTGACTGTACTAGAGTCGGCATCTCCAAGAAAATGATTCCACACCTCATTGAAGTGCCGGCACTTCATTGCGTTTAGTACGTCTCCGACTACTGGCGAGATGCCACACATGTCACGAAAATTTAAAATGCCTTTATTGAAAATGTATTCTAATAATATATAGAAACATAATAAAAGCAATATAATAACAATCCCATCTTAAAGGCCGGCAACGCACTTACAGGTGTCCATGGGCGGCGGTAATCGCTTACCATCAGGTGATCCGTCTGCTCGTTTGCCTCCTCTAAAAAAAAACAATCCACTGCGAAAAATGTTTTGTTTTAAGCTTATTTACATTATTTTGAAACGACACTCGCGCTGGTACGCCATTTTCTTTGACGCATAAATTACATTTCGCAAATGTAACACGGAGGTACTAATAATAATCTACCTTATTGTTTGTAGAATATATACACAAAAATGATATATTAATTGTAATCTTGTAATTTTTTAAGTGTTTTTATTATATTTAAAGAATATATTATGTTATAAGCGCGATTTGATCAAAATTGCTACGAGTACGAGAGTCAAACACAAAAGGTTTAAAGACTATTTTTATAAATTTTTATATCGGCAGTGTCACAAAAGAAACAAAAATCATTACACTTTAATGGAAATAAATAATTTTTATCTACATTCTTCACAGTACGTATTTAGGCAGAAAATGAACAGTTGTCATAACAGTTTCGCCTCTGCCTAGCTATTATTTTTAAGCTTAGTGACAGACGTCAAACGCCGAAAATGGCGGACACAATTTGTTCTCGATAGCGTGTCTAGTACGTAGTACATTTATGTCAATGATACCGCGGCATTTTTTCTTTAAACTCAATCATACTGAAACACTACGTTTACAATTTTGCTTGTTAGATCTCTCGGCTATATCACTAGCTATTATATACTAAAATTATACTGATTTAGTCCCGATAAACATGGTTGCTGACCTTTTTAGGGTTCCGTAGCCAAATGGCAAAAAACGGAACCCTTATAGAGTCGTCATGTCCGTCTGTCTGTCCGATTATTAATGATAAGTTGGGTGTGTGTGCCCGAAAATATGCCAATGTTAATGTCAGACATCTCCAGATTAAGGCAGTTGGGAAATATGCCTGATTATAAAATGTTGTTATTATTATGTGTAATTATTATTTATTTTTATTACTTTTTGCTTGTCTATTTGTATAATATGATTTTGTATGTTTGACAACTGTCATGTTTTTTCTATGTCCTGGCGTTTGGCCTCTCCTGTGAGCCGGACGTGTGTTTGAAAATAAATAATACAACTGAAAATAAACGTTAAATACACATGTTACCGTGTTTTTTTCTATTGAGCCAATATTAAAATTTAAGGTTTTGGTTGGAGTCTGCCCGTGCAAATAGTCTATATTAGTTTTCTGTGAATATTTTTATGGTATAGGCTCTGGATTAAAACTTGTAAAAATTTAATATAAAAACATTTTTTTTAGTTTGCGTGCGCAAAACATACAATTTTAGACAAAATTGAACAAAGTTTGTAGATACATATTATTTTGAATTCTTTGCAATTTTGACACATTCAAGTCGTTCAAATTATACCAGAAATTGTTTCCATATGTTAAACATTTTCAAGCAGAATAATATTCCCAAAACACAGCAAGCGGCAATCTGGGACGGTCATAACACCTGCGTGACACCGCACGTACCGAATGAGGTACGTGATGCTGGCGACGTTTCTCATTTAAGACGAAAATGGACGACCGCCCCGAAACTGCCTTTTTATAGGAACGTAGTCTTCATTTTCCTCTCTGGATATTAAAATTATTGAAAATATTTTGACAAAATTTGATGTATACCACAACTATGTTTTATTAAAATGAAATGATGTTCGTTAGTCTTGCTAAAAGTAGAAAACGGCTGGGCCGATTTGGCTAGTTTTGGCATTGAATTATGTAGAAGTCCAGGGAAAGTTCAAACGATGAGAGAGTATTGAAAAATTCAGAGAAAGATAGTAAAACAAACAATTTTGTAATAAGAGTTACGGGCATTCAAAAATGTGTATGGAATTTGCTTTTCGATCCTAATTATTATTGACTATTGTTTAGTGCACGTGCACCGAACACGTGAACACGTGACAGGCCGCCGCGACCCAGTTTAGTTTGGCGATGTGGCCGTCTGTTCAAGTCAATTATATTAATGTCCAGAGAGAAAAATCATATAAATTAATGGCACTAAAGGTGTCGTTCAGATGTCAACTGCAGCTGTTGTAGCGTAGTTGCTGTCGCCGTTAAATCTGACTGGAGGGGCAGGGACTCACCTTCGAATAGCTCATATCCCACCGACTCCAATTTTGAGTTCGTATTTCACCACAAACACGAAAATTTGATTATTCACAATACACAGCGTTAAAAGTGATATCACTGATCTTCTTGGAGTATTTTTTCACATGTATTTTGAGTTTTCATTAGAGGAGGAGTTTTCTTGGGCGCGCGCGCGATGGGATTTTTTTTTGCACTGGCGGTTTAAGGTGAAGGTGGGGGTATAGGAAAAAGGATGTTGACATATATAAAATATGTAAGAGGTGCGTTCTAGTAGTGTGTATAAGATATTTAAATAAACTTAAATTAATTTTATAAATGTATGAAATTATCACAATGGCGTAGCCACTGACAATTTTTTTACTTACTTATTGCTGTGGCGCAGCGACAAGAAGTGGATCTTGGCAAGAACTGGATTCTACGAAGCTTAACTCTACATGAGATCTGATAACTTTTTGACAGTGCGAGTCTTATGGTTTCGTCTTGCCTAAATTTTTTATAAAAATTTATTTGGTGGGATCTTTTTTCCACTTAAGTCATGTGTAATGTCATGCAGTAAAGTACAGAGTTTTATTAAAGATTTTTCAACAGCGATATCAAACTATGTTTGAAGCTTAGAACAAGAAAATGGCGTACTTTACCTACTAGTCAAATCAGTTTCCTTTTTCAACTGTCAAAAAGAGTTGCCACTATGAAATTTACATGAGAACTTCACAAGTGACGTCACGGTCAAGTAACTTACTTTATTTTGTTTAATCCGATTTATTGAATAGAATTTGTGTCAAAAATAACTGCTCTTCACATTTTTTTTAATAATTCTCTGGTGCTTTATTTCGTACGTAGTGTGAAATAATTTATTTTAAACACAGGAAAATTCTCTATTGGGAGATTTTTAAGGGTCATCCCTTCTTTCGCTCTCGTACTTAAGTGGTATCGATACCTTTATGAAAGCTCTTTATCATGCTTTATAGATGTACTTAAAAAACCAGTGATACTTTGTCGACCATTATGAAAAGATTTATAGAACATGAGCTAAAAGCATATATATAGTTCGTTGAGTTGGGTTTAGTTGCTTGGGAAAATGATTTTTTTCTATTATTATCCTTACAATTATTCTTCTTTGGTAACCAACTTTAAGCAAATAGAGGTAACTTACAAATCCAGATTAGGCCTTTTTCGCTGAAATTTATTTTCAATGTACATATTGGTTGTCTAAACTAACAGAAATAGATTCATCGATTACATTGTCGATCGGTCGATAGTCTGTCGTCGCGCGCCGCACGCCAAACTGCCGCGCCGAGCATTCCTGACCGAATAATACTCCATCGATGCCAAGAATCGATCACGGAGTTGCTTCCGGAACTATAGCTACAGAACAGATCATTATTGATACGTAATATGGTCAAGGAATGTAATTTCACACCTTGTCACAGTGACAATAGTTAGAGGTCAGTACCCCTAGTGTAAATAAATTCGATTTCCAAACGTGACGTACGCGTTTGCGTTTAGTCTCATTTTGTATTGGATTTCGAAAGAGCGCGCCAAGCGGGACGTTTTGGAAACTCAAAATCCTATACAAAATGAGACTTAACGCAAACGCGTTCGTCACGTTATGATGTCGATCAAAGTTACACTAGGGGTACTGTAGTGACTTTCATATTGATGTCGCTGTGACAAAGTACTACGTATTTATGGAGTGGAGCTTTACCCGCGCTGAAATCGAGAATATCGAGTTTTTTCTGTTCATGCGTTTTATTACATTATGTTACCGATATGTAAAAACAAAAGCTAAGCTCATTGATTTATACTATAAAAAATAAGGATTAAATTAATCGATATAAAAAAATGTAGAGTAACACTAAAATGGTTTACAGTTAACTACAACATCAGAGCTAATCTTGCGATCTAGTCTTCTTTTTATAATTAAGACCATAATATGGTCAAGTTACTTGTACGGTCACGTCTGAAAATATCGATACCTACGAACTAAACCTTAATATGTGGGCAATAAGGTCGTGTATACATATTTTTGGCACTTTGTTCGTATCGATATTATTAGATGTGACTGTACTGATAAATGTATCTAAAATAAGATAAAGATAAATTAGTTTATTTTCAATGCGCTTATGAACATCAAATAAAGCTACACCGGCTCTAAGCCTACACGTCTGCTCGAGAAATTAGAGGAGGGTATCCCAATATGGGACCGGCAAGAATCTCGGTGTGACACATCTTTTCAAAACATTACATCTTATAATTAACATGCATTCATTTAAAAAATACAGACATATATATAAGTAAAATGGATTTATACACGTAATAACTTGTACCATCTGACGTTACCGCCGTGAACCATCCAACTAGCTACTGTTTATTTAGTGTTAAAGATGTCTGAAGTCACTTTAACTTGATGAAAAGATAACATCAATCTCGCCCCAACAAGTACCTAATGAACCTATCGCGAACTTTCCACCCTTTATCGATAAAAATGAAAGACAAAAGGCTGGAGAAAAATGATTTCTTTGAAGTTTCAATCAACCCTTCGCTAGATACTTAAGGCTCTTAGATTGTTATCTTTACACACTCGGACCAAAATAACATGACCTTGATATGCATATAAATAAATAAAAATAAATGAATTTTATTTATTTGACAGAAGCGTTCCGTTTTGACTCGGGCAATATGCTTTCGTATGCCCGGATGTTCTCCTCTACAGGTCGCAATTCTCAACCTAATGAAATTGATTTTTTATTCGTTACGTTTTTGTATTTTTTTCAAAATTCCGAAATTGACATAAATGACTTAAGCACTTCTATGGCGCTTAAGACCATTTTGAGTTCGCTGTGATAATGATTCATCGAACTAAGTATTTTTAACTTATAAATTTTCTAAGCTTACGCGAGGTCTGCAGCTTATTCAATATAATTATTAGTGATGCGCGCTAGACTCCAAATCGTGTCATATTCGTATCATATCAATAACAAGTCAAGTTCAGATTATTTAATTCCACATAGCTCCTAGATGGTTAAGGCTCGCTCGGCTTTGAGAAGATATATCGACTCTACGGCGCTGTAATGACTGATTTTTGGTACAAAAATCATACTATTCGATAATGGAATATTTACTGGACACATTTGGAATTTAAGTTGTTTTAACTTAGTTTTAAGTACACTCTTATTATTGTTTAGATTTTAACATATTATTTTCGTTTGACATCATGTTACAATTAATTTATGCTCCATCTCTTCTTGATTTTAGAATTTGTATGCAAAATGGTAAAACATAGTGAAACATAAATTATATTTACAAATAAATATAATTTCTTTTTTTTTGATTTTGAATCTTTACGGTTCTGATAGAAATATTTATTTATAACAAAAAGTATGTAACTTCCCTCCAGTGTTACACTATTTATTGGGCAATCCGTCGAATCCGGCCGCTCTATTTTATTTAGCGCGCCTCGCTCGATGCCCCGCGAACGATCGACAGGTGTTGCCCTATGAATAAAAAATCAAAATGGCCGCTATCCATCCCTGTAGGTGTAGGCAACTGCGCGGATTCATAGTTGCGAACAGTAGCCTTGCCACGACTGCCTTAGCATTGTCATACTGACATATTCGCTAATCTCTATATATCTCGTTTGCACTATAATGCAACTACGAGCAAGATGCGTAGAAAGGTTACGCACATACATGCGACATGTTTTTATATTAATTATCTAATTATAGATCGTGTCATTCATAAAGACTCGTGCCTTAACTCTTATTGTCATGTTATTAAAGGTTAGATTTGACAAATGATGGATGACACGAACTATATGCCATATAAAATACGCCCTGAACTTCTGTTCGCACCATTCTATATCTTTGATTTTTGATGTTTGGAATTCAAAAATCATTTCACATACTCATGATCCAGACTTCTGACATAGATACTTTTAAGTGTATTTTCTTCTAAACAATTTAATCAGTTCTAAACACGGGAAGGTCTACCATACGATATATTTATATAGGAGTCTCTATGGCCTACATCTATTCTTGTAATAGGTAATCGTAATCAAGTACTTACCGAACACTGTCCGCTCAGTATTTTCCATCCCTCTTGAAATTGCTTAGTGTTGCCTTAGGCTTTGAAAGGTTTAAGAAAGTAATTAATAGAAAACGAGGTCAAATTGAAGGTAAAGTGAAGGAATAGTACATTATTGCAGAGGCCGGGAAAGGGCAATACGTGGATGAGTTTCGATTGTGTCGGACGACGCGAAGCGAAGGCCGACAAAGAAGACGAATCCACGAATTGCTGTTCCTACCGGGGCATATATAGTGCTTTTCTCCAAACATGCGAGGTAATCAGATAAAATAATAATAATTTAAGCATCAACCAGCACTCAAATCGAATCATCACATCAAAAACGTCAAAAAGATTTCCCTCTTTAATTATTTTTAAAATTTTGAAGGTACAACTTATTCTGCCATTCAGTAACGTTCATTATTCGCGGATCATGTAGACGCAGCCCGCGGCTATATTCATTGGATGTTTGCGTTTTTCTTAGTAGATACATGTTTTTAAAAAGTAAAAAAACAATACAGTCATAACTTCCCGTCCGCTAAAACACAAGAATAATGGTTTAATTTTTTTTTATTTGGGTTTGACCATAATGAAGAACTTCCTGTACTATTTTTGCTAGAATAAGGTGAACATTACCAAGCATATTGGAGAAAAATTGATTACCTACCACTGTTGTAAATTGCATCGACTGCGACCAAAGCTGGTGTATATTTTAACGGAGATTCGTGGATTGCGTTGCATTGTGCCATTGTTGCGGAAGGTAACAGTCGGCGCGTTGAGCTGATTGGTAGAATTCACGGGAAATACCACGTTTTATTTTGAATGGATCAGTGCTATTGTTTCAAGAATATTTTTTTCAATAAGCTCTCTTGAAATGAAAAGAGTTAGTTTTATATTTGGTTTTATTGTTTCTGTCAGCCATGAAGTTTTTATCAAGAGACTAATAGAAACGGTTTACATTTTGACATCAAAATTATATATTAGTGTAACTGATGTCTTTTTGTTGACCCCGTGAATTGTTGCGGGTGGCTAAATATGCAGCGTGTATTTTAATTCAAGTTATTTATTACATGCATGTTATTTATAAAATTGTGATTCGTTTTAGTAGCTTGAAAGTTAAAGAACCACCTTATATTTCCGACATGATTGTAAAATAGTTATGGAATAAATTGTCTTATCTGTCAATCGTCGTGTGTCTCGCTCGCGTCAATTAAGTGTACGGACAACTAGGTAATAGGAGCGAAATGCACGCGCGAATGTTAACTGATATAAATGCGAAAGATAATTATATCATCCCTACTGAGTACTGATATAAACGCGAAAGGTAATGATATCATCCCTACTGATATAAATGCGAAAGTTACGGCCCGATTCGAACTTCAAGATACGTCAAACATATGCTAAAGGTACGATATGGATTGGATATGTCAGTGTCACTTTTGACACTGACATATCCAATCGCCAACCGCTGAACCAATTAAATGAAATTGATTATGGAGAGTTTGAGTCACTAGAAAAGACATGGGATAGTTTGTATCGATCATCATCATCACCATTCCACGTCATTCATAGCGACGCGTGTACTTGACTCGTGTTCATATAAATCGTTTCTGCGATTTAGGCTTACGCCAAACAGACTTACTTTTGCATTTCTAATATTAGTAGGGATTTCGAATTGGTCCCAAAAGCTCGGAACCGGTTTAAAATATGTCAGTTTATTTCTGTTCCGCTCTGAATTTTTCTAGACGTTTTAGGAGCTCTGTTTTAGCCTAAATTAACCCGTCTGTTAGAACAACGGGGGGAGCAGGCGGATGGATAAATTAAGATTTGCAGGTTGTTTCGGATGATATTACACGGTGGCCAATTTTAATCAGAAACAAACAGTCTTGTATTGTTATATCAAATACAATAGTAGTTACTTATGTTGTAGACTTAAAGTTTCCTTCATTAAAATATGTGAACCTAAACATTAAGATATTAAAGTATAGAAGTTATCGATATGAATCATTAATAACATAAACGGTGTGTTAATAAACAGTGCCAGAAAACCTGCAATAATTTTATAACAATATTATGGCTGATGAATACATTCTAAAGATAATCTTTTGAAGTTAAATAGTGTTTCATGGAAAACATCTACATTTTTAAATTTTTCGTCATAGCCTGCACGCTCTCCTAATGAAACCGTTTTTTGCATATGAAGTACGACTATGGGGGATGTGAAATAGGGTTTTTTTCCTACAAGCTCGCTGACAACACTGAGGTACTCTAAAAGAAAGCGAGTGTAATAACGAAGGGGCATCGATGATGTTATTAATAACTCTGTACAAGATCAAGACATCAATACGTTCACGACGAGAACTTAATGCTTATAACTAAAAACGTCAAGTATTTTCTTAAAACCGCTCCGCTCCTATGATATTAGATGAACGATATTAGATGTGGCACGAGCAGCAATTTTGAAACAATATGTTGCATATGTCGCCGCGCGGTCGTGTTGCACACTGAATGGCACTCTGAACATCGTGTAGTAATAATGGAGCGATCTAACATGCACATTAACTACAGTGTGAACCCCATTTAATGCCACTAGAATTAACCACAAACTCCCTAAAACGTCTGAATTACTTGATGTTTATACACTCTATTTAACGTTTAGTACAATCGAAATAAGATAAACCTCGAAATCTCTAGAACAATCCTACAAATTGGTATGTACGTTAATTAAACGTCTCTTTTTCATTTCCACACCATTTGACATTTGGGGACCTCGAGCAACCGACGCCATTTTGGGAAATGTGTACCAACCTGCGGAAATCCGCGTTTTACTCTGAATCTACGTATTCATGAAAATATGGTTTAATGCAACATGAAAGTTTATTAAATTCTACGCAATGGCACAACCCTTTGCGTAATAATTCAATCTTCTCATAGCAAATACTTCCACAAGAAGATACTCTACGAAAATTTTCATTTTTAAAAGCGCATTTAGTTATTACCGACGTATTGTTATTTCGATTTCATTCAAAAAACTGTTTTCATTTTTATCGGTATATTTAGGACTAGCGTCTGCCCGCGATTTTGTCTGCGTGATATGATGATGATTATTAGTAAAAACTACCAACCTACCAACTTTTCCCAGGACTCAAACGAATTTTATCCAAATTGGTTCAGCTGTTTAAGCTTGAAGAGGTTTTAAGAGGAAGACAAGAGTTTTTTTATACTACGTCGTTGGCAAAGAAGCATACGGCCCGCCTGATTGTAAGTCCGTAGGCTATGGGACGCCTGCAACTCCATAAGTGTTACATGCGCGTTGCCAACCCTAACACTCCGCGCCCCCTTTTAGCTCTGGCAACCTTACTCAGCGGCAGGAATACAACACTATGAGTAGGGTCTAGTGTTATTTGGCTGAGTTTTCTGTAAGGTACTGGAATGACATCCGCTGTGCTGTGCCCTACACAAAGCGAGATGACATTCACATTGCCCATACCTCTCTTTTGGACGTAGTTTATTAGGCTCCTTTGTTATATTCGGGTTATTGTAAGATTGTCCTACATTTATTTATAAACTCCACCATTGTTCTAAACACCTAGATTTAACCTTTATTAAAGAGTGCAAATAACGGCTTTCTCGTTTCTTTGTTTACGCCAAGTTTGTAGCACACATTGCGATTTGCGCAAAAATGTTAATGATTCACTTTCTTGTTCCAGGTAAGTGATCCTAATCCAGAAAAAGGCCGGTTTGAGAAGTTACTGTAAGTGTTAACAGTTGAACAACGGAGCCGCGAAAGATCTGGGCACAGCAGGCCAATGGATAAAGTGGCTCAACTAACATTTCATGTGTGTAGTTGTCAGAAATTAAAAAAAAAAACGTTTTAGAATAAAAATTCAAAAAATTCGGTCAGGATCCTAAATATCGTATACAAACAAGAGCTTCTAATAAGTGAAAATGGCTACCTACTTACATAGTTGCAGTTTTGCCTTAATAATGTAAGTCGTACACAGATTTTTATTGAATTTGATTGGTCGCAGTCGCGAATGTCGCTGTTGTGATGTCGCGACATTGGTGTAACGCCAAATGTTGTATTCCAAAATGTCACTCACACACCAGGATCGTGGGCTCAAGCGACCTAATTGGCTTTATTTAATGCAGGAATATTTATGTTGACAGCATGCGCCATAACGATTATAAGCATTCTTGGAATTGTGGGAAACCATTGTTCGCGATGAATTTAGGCGTTTTTGCCTCCAAGCGTTGGCATTTAGGCTGCCTTTCCACAGCTTCCAATGAGGCGGAGATGTGTGGAGACGTGCGGCAATCAACCAATGGCATTGGTTGTAAACCAGCGGAGCGGAGAAGAGGTCTGATTACATCCAATGCTAATAGTAGGTTGATTGATTGATTCCCGCACGTCTCCTCACATCTCGGCCTCAGTGGACAGAAGCGGCCAGTATACTGGCACCTATAGACAGTCATCATAGTTGCCTTTGGATAAAGATAGATAGAATACTGTTTATTGGCACACCTCAGTAAAAAGATACACGAAAAATAAACAATTGATTAAATGTAGAGGCAGACAACAGGCGGTCTTATCGCTAAAAAGCGATCTCTTCCAGACAACCTTTGGGTAGTGGAAATAGAAAAGTTTATCGAAAAAGTAGGTGTTGCTAAACCGTTATGAAGCCTACATTCACACACATAATTACAGTGAATAAACATACACATATAAGGAATACAAATAAACATACATATAAATATATATAAAATTAACCGAAAAATAGCTAAATATGACAGCAGCATGTCAGCCACAGAGTAAAAATAACTATTTTATTATTATTTATTTTATTTTTTTTTATTTTTTTTTATTCGGAAAACCAACAGCTTAATAAACTAAAACTAGGTTAACATAAATATGTATCAGGGAAGCCAATTACAGGTTTCCACAGACAGGATACAAAGGTAGTCATATTACAGGTTAGCACAAAATTAAAGACTTTACAAACGCCAAAACATGCTATGAGAAAAGAAAGAAGTAATTTGTTTCTTATTTAAATCAATAAATTAAAATTAAACCTATGCTAATCTTCTGCAGGCAGGGGAGCAAAGAAACTAGATGCCATGAGGTTTTTAATTGTAGCAGGTTTCATTAGATGTAAATCCAGTTGATCGTTGCTATGACACAGTTCATTCATTGACCTCGGAGCTCGGACAAAGTATGAATTTTGACGATAGTTGGTTTTGGTCGGTGGAAGTGACAAAGGTCGGTAGTGTCTAGAAGAAGCTCTGGGGATACGAAAACTAATATTCATAACCAGTTCCGGGCTATCAACAGATCCGTTTAAGATTTTAGTTAAGTAGACTAAGTTAAGATTTTAGTTAAGTGGGCCAAGATAACCACGGATTGGGTGCCCCACGAGTCAAACCGGGGATCTGGCAGACCTCGTCGGCGATGGCGGGATAACTTAGACTCCTTTTTGAGGGACTGGTCGGTCGTAGCTCAAAACCGAGATGAGTGGAAGAAGAGGGGGGAGGCCTTTGCCCAGCAGTGGGACACAATGGGCTCGTTATAATATAATAGACTAAGTCAGTGATTTTTCTTCTCAAATCTAGGGGAAGAAAATGGTGTCTTACGCACCTATCACGATAACACAAGTCTGTAGTTTTAGTTTTGAATTGAAGGAATTTTAAAAACTTTCTTTGAATAGACTCAATTCGTTTAATGTAGATGTCGTAACAAGGATTCCACACAACGGATACATATTCGAGGATAGATCGCACAAACGAGCAGTATAATACTTTTATAGGCTTTACTTTTTTAAATGTTGATGTTGATCTCATGATAAAGCCTAGAGACCTGGAGGCTTTCTGTACTATTTTGTTTATATGGTTATCAAATAGAAGCTTGGGGTCTTGATAAATACCTAAATCTCTGGTTGAATGTGAATTGGCGATGCTAGTCGAGTTAAGTGTGTAGTTGAACAAGATTGGCTTGGGTTTGCGAGTAAACGACATGGTATGACACTTTGCAACATTAAGGTCTAATCTGTTTTCGATACAGTATTTAGAAAATCTATTTAGGTCATCCTGTAATAACAAACAGTCGTTAACATTCTTAACAGCTCTATATATTTTAGTGTCATCAGCATAAAGAAGAAAATGAGAGTGTTTAAAAATACAGTGGATATCGTTGATGAAAATGACAAATAGTAAAGGACCTAACAAAGATCCTTGCGGCACACCGGAAGGAATGCCAACCCAGGATGAAGTAAAACCGTTTATTGCAACCGATTGAGATCTATTTTGCACATAAGAAGTGAACCATCTAAAAATATTTCCGTGGATGCCGCAATTTAATAGCTTCTGAATTAGTATATGATGGTCTATTCTGTCGAACGCTTTACTGAAATCAGTATATATGGTGTCTACTTGGCCACCAGACTCCATGTTACGTGAAGTATAATCACAAAATATTAATAAATTGGACTCTGTAGACTTATTTTTAACAAACCCATGTTGTTCGGTGATAAAAGATATTTTAAGAGATGAATAAACTTGGCTATGGACGATTTTTTCTAGTATTTTAGCAAAAATACATAACTTCGATATAGGTCTATATGTACTATATAAACACTAAGGGAGAGATAAATAATGTTTTGAGCGCGTCTAATGCGTTGGCATCGGGTAAGGAGTTCCAGAGTCGGACAGCTTGAAAAGTAAATGAAGTGTTGTAATAGTACATTACGATACAAGTGCGAAAAATAGGAAATTCGAAACGAGTGGCGATAAATTAAAACACGACCGAAGGGAGTGTTTTAAATCGACACGAGTTGCGAATTACCTATTCGCACATGTATCGTACAACGTTTTACAGTACATATGGCCCTTTAAATGTTCGACACAGTAACGTAATATGCTACTTCTCGCACTAGTGCTATAAAGTAGCCCCATATGTACTGTAAAATTTATTACTTGGATTAATTAAGGTTGGTCGACTTCACAGGTGACCGAAGAGCTGGCAGCTTTCTCGCACAACGTATCAGCATCGCTATACAGCGGGGAAATGCTGCCAGCATCCTCGGCACCATGCCAAAGGGGCCAAATTTTTTAGACATATTTTAATTTTATTTAGTATTAGTTTTTAGTTTTAATTTAGTTTTATTTAATAGATAAGTTAGTTTATTTCTATTGTGCCCGACATTTAATTCCTTTTTAATAAATCTAAAATTATTAATTGGATATAATTTTTTATCAAGGCAAAGTGCACATACATCTGGTAGGCCTCCGTGGTTCAATTGGCAGAAGCGATTGAACCGATATGTTCCAATGGTCGCAAGTGGAGTCCTGCTGGAGGTGTAAATGTTTCCATTTTTCCTTTAATTTAAGAATATGCCTTTGGATATTCTTTGTTAAAAAGATCTGACTGGCCTTCTGACTCTGAATCCTTTACATTCTTTCATATTGTGCTGTGTTGTCAAAAATTCAACACCCCGCCGGCTGGGCTACAATAGTAGGAACGCATCCGGCATTAAAAATTCATCCTACCTTTGTGGCTGGGGCTGAAAGGGGGTAAGGAGTGGGGGGAGGGCTTGTTATTTAACGAAGTTACGCCGGTTTGTTTGGGGTGTTGTGCGCTGTTTTATTTAGTATTTGTTCAAAAATTGACCTTTTAGTTCAAGGCGTTTTAGGAGAACTACGTTGTAACTTGCAACATTAAAGGTACGCTTCCATATTAATGAAAAAGTTAGGTATTTAATGATTAGCTTAAGACTGTGTCAGAATTACGTAGGTTGATTAATTTTTGTACTGCTGACGTTATTAACTCGCCTAATTAAACGAGGCTCAACGAGGAGAGGAGAGGGTTGTTAGGGTCGGCAACGCGCATGTAACTCCTCTGGAGTGTCAGGCGTACATAGGCTACGGAGACTGCTTACCATCAGGCGGGCCGTATGCTTTTTTGCCACCGACGTTGCAACGTTGCAACGTTGCGACGTTGCAACCGCTATCCGTGGCTTTTTTTTAAAACCCAGGGATAGCGGTTGCAAATTTCAATTATTTACTTTGTACAATTTTGTATTGTTTATCTACACGTAATCATAAATCCTCTATTATGTGTTCCAAATCCGAAAATTATGGCCAGCATAAAAATACGGCCAGATTCGAACTTCAAGATACGTCAAATATCGGATATATCAGTGTCAAAAAGTGACGGTTCTTCAAACAAAAACGTCACATTTGACACTGATATATCCGATCCATATCGTATCTAGACGTAATTTTCGACGTATCTTAAAGTTCGAATCGGAGCGATAAACTATTTTGTTAGAACAACTTTCTTATCTGAGAAAATGTTATTATTTCGTAATAATAACGCCGCGCCGATATAGCTTCAATAAATAACATTCAAATTTCGAACATCTCCGTAAAACAAAGAAAACTGATTTGACTCTAGAAATTTAATGTCTAGCATCAGTCGAGATAAGGTTTTATTCAAAATGAAATGTCTAACACCACAATAGCGGTTGTGACATGCGGTTCCTGAACACGTCACGTAGAACTTATAATGTGTATTGTGTGTAGATAAAGCATTGTATGGAACTGTATATAATTAGGCATTAAAACACTCGTTTGATATTTTTAATCTGCGTCTTGCTTATGCCAATTACATGTACGAACATGTACGAACGAAAAACACACGGGAATGTTAACAAAACGTAAGTTAGAATAGAATAGAATAGAATAGAATAGAATAATTTATTCGCAAGAATATGTATGTACAAAGGTGTCCTTATAAATAGTGAGTAACAATATTCAGCCATTTGGCATGCAAATTTTAGGAATAAGTATCGACAGCATTAAAATTATTTACAAGTCCAGATACTCCTTAACAGAGTAGAAACAATGTTCCTGAAGCCATCTCGTTAATTTTGTCTTAAATTCTAAATCATACAATAATTTGATATTATCAGGAAGCTTATTATAAATTTCAATAATAGAATGAACCTCCAGGTATTTAAAGTACAGTATTTGCTCCTGAAGAAATTTATTTTATTTCTCCGTACACAGGTGGCTTAATGCAACCATTACTACTCATGTTATTTTCAGCACAATCGCGCAAGCACTTGAGCTCCCAACAAAGATTCACAACCATAGACCACCTCACTGCTAGACGGAGGATCAAGATAACTTTATTTCTGTTATAATAAAGTAAAATAATATAACAAATACATAAACCTACCTTCCAAACCATGGCCCCTCGGCATGGTGCCCATCACGCAAGCAGCGTTCCCGCGAGAGTGCGAGAAGGCTGCCGGCGCGGGAGTCCCCTGTTGCCTACCTCATTCGCTTCCCGAGCTCCTTCAGAAGCCCACGTACTCGATGAACCGATAGACAAGACGGAGCACATAAGACAATCGAAGTCACTACACATATGCACCCCCGTATTAATTTAGTATGGGAGCGAGACCGCTTATTTCAGATACGTCCCCAATTACGTCCAATACTCATGTACTGTAATCCTACTGTAATCTAGTTTGTAAGCGATTTGGTGTACCTGTTAGCTTATAAATGTCTAATAAATAAACAAATGTAATTAAAAACATTTTCAAAAATTAAGCTTTAGTCCGCTAAAACCGCTAGGCTCAAGTGGGACTGGGCCGGTCACGTCTACCGCATGCATCCGGAGAGGTGGGCTATCATAGCCACCAAGTGGATGCCGGTAGAGGGACGTGGACGGGGCGGGTCCAAACGGAGATGGTGGGATGACCTGGACAGCTTCCTGAACAATTGGCCGGAGGAAACACCAAATCGGGAGTCGTGGAAATCAAGGGGAGAGGCCTTTGCCCTACAGTGGGCCACTCAAACAGGCTAGGGAAAAAAAGCTTTAGGTGTCTACCAGCTGGGCTGTTATATAGGCGGGATTCCACCAGTCTGCGGCACTGTGCGGCACAAGCATTTTTTATACTGAATATACTTGTGCTGCATATATAGTGCCGCACACTGGTGGAATCCCGCTTTATAGTTGTGTTGCTCAAATCATAGCATTTTACAAGTAAAAACCGGACAAGTGCGAGTCGGACTCGCCCACCAAGGTTCCGTACTTTTTAGTATTTGTTGTTATAGCGGCAACAGAAATACATATCATATCACGGTTCATGAGATACAGCCTGGTGTCAGACGGACGGATGGACAGCGGAGTCTTAGTAATAGGGTCCCGTTTTACCTTTGGGTACGGAACCCTAAAAACCACCTATGGTGACATCGTGCTCTTTGTAAATGCTTCATAATGCGGTGTCTATGTAATCTGTGTTCACAATGCAATGGTATAAAATAAGCATGCAATAACTGCGAGCGCAGTAAATCCGGAGCCCTTAGGGGCTCGAGTTGTTTAGAGCGGTTGTTAGTGCGTAAACAATTCAGGGGCAATCAGTGTGTAGGTGAAGGAATTAAGGTGTAATAAGGAATATGTGTAATTGTACTTTTATCTACCTATTACTTTTCTTTTTCTATAATTTGGAATAAATATATGATATAAAATACGCTAAAATCATAAAACTAGAACTTCAAATTAATATATTTTTATTAATATATACGTAAACTGTGCACTTGAAAACAGAAATTCGCATGAATATGCAGTGCAACAAAAACAATTATGTTTTTTTTGTAGAGCAGTGTTATTGCACAATACATGAAAGTACAAATGGCAGATTTAATGCCAGAAGGAATTTATTACCTCTAATTGAGTTGGTGTAGGGTGAAGATTAAAATTAAAAAGATTTTAATACGAAAGTATATGTACGACGGGCAATAAGTCATATTAGGTGACCTATGAAACTATGGGGTACCTATGAAATTATTTAATAGGGGTTCGCAAAACCTTTAAAGTAGTAGGTACCACGACTACCACGAGAACTCGCAAAGCCTAAGCAAAACGAAAATAAATATCAAAACAGTTTATAAACAACCAAGGGCTGTCGCAAAAAAAATCCCATGCCAAGTTGAGTCCTCCTAAAATTTTGCCATGCGAAAAAAATATGAAAAACGACAACGCACAACATTTCCATTTTCACCAGTCACCACTCGTTGGCAGTCCTCAACCGTGCGTTTCTCCAGAAACATCCTACCTCGCACGGCTAAACTGTGACATGAACTGTCGCCCGCGGTATTTCCAGACTTACACGACCCATCTTAAAGGCCGGCGAAGCACTTGAAACCCCCTGGTATTGCATATGTCAATGGGCAACGGTAATTACTTACCATCAGGCAATTCATCCGCTTGTTTACCTCCTATATCATAGGGTCGGCAACGCGCATTTAACACCCCTGGAGTTGTAGGCGTTCATAAGCTGCGGTGACTGCTTAACATCAGGCGGTCCGTATGCTTGTTTGCCACCGACTTGGTATTAAAAAGGTGTTCTAAAACATTTCGGTACCGTACGCCAGCTTGGCAGAAGTCGGTCAGCGGGTAACGAACGCTGAATATTTGATGCCGGCTTGATTACCAGTGCGAGGCCGCTCGCTGCCGTTCTTAAGAATTTAACTGAAACACTCCGAATGCTGGCTAACTTAGGTTCCATCTATTATTTGCGTTAGTGCTAGGAGGCACTAAATAAATACGCAGTTGACGACCGGTCTGGCCCAGTGGGTAGTGACCCTGCCTATGAAGTCGATGGTTCTGGGATCGAATCCCGGTAAGGGCATTTATTTGTGTGATGAACACAGATATTTGTTCCTGAGTCATGGGTGTCTTCTATGTATATAAACTATGTATTTAGCTATATAAGTGGTTTTATGAATTTAGCAAAATCAAACACACCATACCGCATTTACCTCCCTCGTCCGTAATTATGTCCGATTTTCGCGGTTATGAATGAATGTATGAATGAAAATCTTTATTTCAGGCAACTAGTGGCCTATAAATAAATACCTAAAAACTAACATACGTATTATAACAATATATCTTAAAACTAAACACTACAAATCACATTATGGTTGCGATGCAGTATGCAACCCCGCAGTGTCAGGGAGCCGGCCTCGGAACCTCCGGAACTTGACACCCTTCGGCCAGAACTCCTCCTTGTTGAAGGTCGCTAGACGTTCAGTCGGAAGGCACACCACAAACGAATTAAAATTCGCATTCGCGCTGGGAAGACAGTGTGGCGGCTGATCTGCTTCAGCTTCGCGTCAGTAACTGGCAGGAAGTTGCGCAGGATCGGGACAGGTGGCACGCTCTCGTTTCGGAGGCCAAGAATCTTTTTAGATCACTGAGGCCAAATAGTTTAGTTAATTAAAAAACTTATTATATGTAAAGCTGAAAGTCGAATAAGTAACTATAGCACAAATTCAATACATTTTCAATTCTCAATACATCGTGCTCTACTTAAACCGACAGCGACACATTTGAAGTATATTTTTATTGTATTGTGAAAGTTATTCAAAAAGCTCTTAAGTCCATCGAGCTTTCACGGAGCTTTTCTGCTCAAGTGACCGTTGCTTCCCAATAAAACTTATTGCGCTTTTCGAAGGCGAAAAGTAGAATTATGCACCGTGAACCTTAACACGCCGACAAACTTTAAACATGTCTTCTTGACGGATTAATAACATTCATCATTAAACAGTGGATTATCTATAATCAGCGCCTTAAGCCCGTCACACACGCAGCGATACTATACTCGTATCGGCAGATACCGTAAGATACGGCATCTTACGATATCTTTTACGTACTATTTAGCAGAGTCCACCCACGAAACTGTATTATATATTTTGGTATCATACGATAACTTATCGTAAGGCATCTGCAGATGCCTTCAGATGCCTTACGATGTATCACTCGGTATATTTCGTCTCTTTGACTATGTAGGTGCTAGACAGAGAGCGATATATATTTTGGTATCGTTGACGTGTGTAGTGCTTAGCGATACTCTAAGATATCTGTCGGTATTTGCCGATATCGCGCCGTCTAAGACGGGCTTTATATTACGCAACTGTTGATAATCAACAGGAAGTGATTTTTCGCACACTATCATTGATTAGTATGTTGGCTTCTAAATTTCATAACAGAAAAGACTTGTAGGTGGCGGGGCATCCATAGAATTCAACTCTCACTGGCTTGCTTATTTTTTTAACAGTCTAACACTTTTCAATTTTTTTATAGAAAAGCAAAGCTTTCGGCTTGCCTATGATTTCTTACTGCTTATATACTTGATAATCTTAGAATTGTATAATACCTTGCATACAGGCAATAGAATAATTTTTCGATGTTTGCCGGGTTATTTGAGCCCACGGTGTATGTGCATTTCACATGTTATAAATGCATTTTTGCCAGTGGAGCTTTCCACGCCATGAAAGCTGCCTTTGTGAGCTTCCGGCTTTCCCGGAAACGATATTAAAATGCTTCTGTAGGCATTAATTGGAATATTGCTTTTACGTTCTGTTTGAATTTTTTTTATTACCTTTTGATGATGCGATTTAAAAAGTGTAAACTGAAGCACGCAGGAATAAAATAATCTGCCAGAGTATTTGCTAAAATTGCTTGATATTCAAGTTTTGATAGAAAAGTGCACGTTAAAGTTCATGTTCAGATATTTATTTGCACCTTGACCGTTCCGATATTTGATAGCGAATGTTTGGTCCGCATTGATTAAAAAAAAACCTCCGATTAAGATAATTTTTCGGTTTCACTCACGTGTTTTTAGGGTTCCGTAGCCAAATGGCAAAAAACGGAACCCTTATAGATTCGTCATGTCCGTCTGTCTGTCCGATTATTTAGTCACTCGCGCGACATGACAATGTTTCGGAGAGCCTTTCCAGTCTCAGGTCTCCATTTTCAACTCACATTTCTGCGAGCGGCCTAAAAAACACGTGAGTGAAACCGTAAAACTATCTTATAATATTTAGCGCCATTTTCACCATTCCACTAACCCGGGGTTAACTGGTTAAACCTGGAGTTACCATGGTTATCATTTTAATTTGACACTGGGTTAACGGTTTTGCCGGTTATCCATGGGCTAGTGGGATGGTGCAAGTGGCGCTAAGAGCCACTTGCACCAATCACTAACTAGGGTTTAACCGCTTTAACCAGTTTAACCTGGATTTACCATGGTTACCATTACAATTTTGAAACGGTGTAGCCGGTTATCCACGGCTTAGTGGGACGGTGCAAGAGGCGCTAAGGGGCACTTGCACCAATCACTAACCCGGGGTTAACCGGTTAAACCTGGAGTTACCATGATTACTTGTACAATTCGACACTGGGTTAACGGTTTAACCGGTTATCGCCGGGTTAGTGGGATGGTGCAAGTTGCGCTAAGTGTGACTCACGACAGTTTAAATTCGGTTAACTTACGTTTTGTTAATGTTACCCATTCTATTCGAAAAACATACAATGTCTCTCATACTTCGCTCGGGGTCAGGGTACGCGTGAAATGCACTGCAAGTCGTGATCTCGGTCACATGCTTATTGGTGCGTGCGAATTGTATTGCGCGTCGTGGCAAGGTTATATCATAAGAATATCAAAATCATAGCTCATTAGCTACACATATTTACAAAATCGGCCTCCTGGTTGCCTTAGTTAGGTTTGTTGACCTAAAAATAAGGTTAATATTTATGACTGATAGTCCTTTTGGGAATCTCTGTCTGTACCACTGGGAAATCACTTGCCTTGTAAACATGACAATGTCACTTAAAACAAACATAAAAGCTTTCCGATATATCTTTGTGGTCGATTCGTGTATCTAAGTCTGCAATGTTTATTATCTGTGGGGGTTATTTCGGTGTGTTAAGAGTTATACAAATGCAAATACTTTTTTTTAAATAACGCCGTTACTTTTAGTTGAAATTATTAATAACGCTTTATCAAAGTACTGCTTAAACCGTTCTCCTGAGCGTAGTGAGGTATTCAAGTGTTAATGCCCAAGGTGGAATGGTTGTACCATGTGACACGTATACTGCTTTTCACATCACGTATGAGGAATTTTTTTTGTTACAAAAAAAATGTGTGCAAAAAAGTAATAAAATCGTGTCCTAGAACAGAAAATTATCACTTTGATCCCTCCTAGCAGGACAGAAAAAATAGGCCCTTTTTCGAATGGGTTATGTGAAAAGAATGCTCTCGAAAATAATACAAAGAGGTGACTACATTTCGGCCTTGAGGTTAACATACACAGACAAAAGGTTAATTTTGGTATTTCGGAATTACTCCATTAATGGGATAACCGCGAAACACCTCACGTTTAATTCTACGAGTTACAGTTCAGATTGCCCTCACCGCGATATTATGTACCGGTAAAAAATGCTTTGAATAGAAACTGCAATAACAAAGACTTTACATTTAAATCTGAAAGGTGCAACGCGTTGCATTGCAAATGCACCGCTTTGCATTTTGCCGGTGCATGGGACTCGGTTGCGTCAAGACAGCAATTTAAATATACAGAGGGCCGGTAGCATTCCAAGTTCATAGACAAATGAAGAAAGTTTATTTTTACCCTGCTGAAGTAACTTTGAAGGAATTAAACATAATACAAGGGTACTTCGCTGCTTAAAAATAGTAAGCAAAATGTTTTTTTGTTAAAAAGTGCATTTGCACCTCCAGGCATGTTAATATGTATATTTTCGACCGGTTCTAAACTTGTACAGTAAGCGCCCTACTAACTCAAGTACCCACGTTCCCGTACTAGCTGTATAGAAAGGTGGAAGGTGGAAGTTAATTCTACAGCCGAAGCGTTCGCTGGAGGAAATCCCTTTGAACTGACAGTGCACATTGCGCGATAATTTATTTATAGGGCATTGCTTAAAAATAGCAGAAGATGGCTCGGTGATGGTAAAATATTAAAATCTAAAAATAAAACGGTGTTGTACGCAACGAGATTTTACTAGTTTTTTAGGGAAGATACGAGTACCTATCAGAATTTAAATTATTTATTTTATTCTTATAACTGTACTAGACAGATGATTTTCTTTATTTACCAGCCTCTGTTTAAACCTTCGTTTAGTTTTGTGAAGCTTGGCCGCAACTTTCGTTTGAGACGCTATTTAAATATTATTGTAATGACTTCACTAGCTTCTTTGTTGGTCTGCAAGTGGTCCGTACGACGTTCATTGTTTTTTGTAAATCTTTCAGATCAAATAGGAGCAGATTTAAATCAGTCCGAGTTCGATCGAGATTAAAACTTTTTTAAATGTAAATTTAGTCTGATTCGCCGTTTATTTGTCAGATGGAAATACGTGTAAAATGGATTCTAGAAATTGGTCTAGCTAGACTAAGTTTTTAATGGCCACTTGCGCCATCCAAGGTTAGCCACTAACTCGAGGTTAACCGGTTAAACCTGGAGTTACTATGGTTACCAGTACATATTGACTCTGGGTTAACGGTTTAACCGGTTCACTCCCGGTTAGTGGGATGGTGCAAGTGGCGCTAAGGGGCACCAGGCTTAGCCACTAACTCGTTAAACCAGTTAAACCCGGAGCTGTCAGTACAATCTAACTCTGTGTTAACGGTTAGCCCAGAACTAGAGGCACTTGTATTCATGGCACATTTTCGCCAGCTTTTAAGAGTTCACCCATGGTATAAGTGGTTCTACCTCTCGACTGACTTCTTGTATGTGAATTTGTTCCATTGTTGCAATTGCCCTGGGTAACCTTAGATTATTTTGTTTTGGTTTTGGCCGATAGATATGACTGTCGAATATGGCACCTGGTGGTTTTGACTGAGCGGCCTGTATGTTTTTAGCTCCTTTTTAGGTGCAAGTTAATTATAAATAATATAATAAATAAATAAATAAATATTATAGGACTTTATTACACAAATTGACTAAGTCCCACAGTAAGCTCAATAAGGCTTGTGTTGAGGGTACTTAGGCAACGATATATATAATATATAAATATTTATAAATACTTAAATACATAGAAAACACCCATGACTCAGGAACAAATATCCATGCTCATCACACGAATACATGCCCTTACCAGGATTTGAACCCGGGACCATCAGCTTCGTAGGCAGGGTCACTACCCACTAGGCCAGACCGGTCGTCAAAATCCTGTCATGTCCGAGTAATTAAATAAACCTGTAATTAAATAAATAAGTAAATACCAACACTAGTTATTAGGTACTTAGCTTAAACAAACTAACAAAATCTATGGCTTGTAAAGATCTGAAATAAATGATTATTTAATTTAAGCAAAGCACACTTTAACCGCAAAACTCAACAATGACAAATTGTGAAATGTTACTTTACATCTTGAAATTTAAACAGGTTTACTGTAACTCTATACGAGTTGGTTAATTTTCAATGACTTAAAACGTCATAAAGGCGTGTACGGCTTTATATGGAACGGCAACGCAAATGTGACATCCGTGTAGTTGCCTGTGTTTTTATATGCCTGATAATATAAAGATATATTGTTTTGGTTTATAAAAAAATATAAAATGTATGTATGAGATTAGTGGAACCCAACGATGTTTATATCAGATTATACTAAACAATCTAAATTATATAAAACATACGCTAAACTGCTATACAAGTTTCACCTCCTCGTAAATCGCGTTAAACGATGCTACAAAATAATTGGCATACCTCGACGTCCCGCTACCAGAGCAAATAGAAAGAGTAGCGTCTTCCAAGTCTAGAGATGTCCAAATTTTGAAAATATATCAAACAATTTGAAATTTTCTCGGACATTACAGGATTTTATTCAGGGAACAAAGGATATTTTATTTTAGAAATGGAAATAAATCGATTCGATCATGAATGAATATGAGAAGGTTCCGAAATTTTACCATGCCGAAATTTCACAACCTTCGAAAATGCTGCGGCACGTTAGTATCCAAGTTAATTTCAATGTATCAAACATAATTATACAATAAACAATTCTCTTATCAGTACAAATTAAACAGTAGAAACACATTTGTTTTAATTATTTGTACGACAATACACAGAAGAAACAATATCCAGCATAATTAAGAAGTAAAGTCACACTTTTCTTGCTGTTTAAATCGATAGTACTCTAAGGGCCTGTTCCACAATGTCCAAGTAAGTCCTGAATAAGCTACTTGCCCCTTATATGACGAATAAAGTCATCGTTGTCGTTTCACAATCTTCAAATAACCTTTACTGGTAGATAAAGTGCTAAGTTTTGCAGGAAGATTTATCTGGCGGTTAATTTATTTGATAAATTGTTATTCAATACTTTACTTTACTAATTTACGGTAGAATAAATTCAATTTCGAATAAAATTAGTTTCCCATGACATAGGAACCTTGTCGTGTAAATTTATGGACAGACTAGCTTCTGCTCGCGACTTCTGTTTGCGTATAAGTAGTATATCCATATATCACTTTCAGAATAAATTTTCACCCCATTTTCACCCCCTTAAGGGATGATTCCCGGGATGAAAGCTATCCTATGTCCATCCCCGGGCAAAATTATCTCAAATTTTATCTTAATCGTTTTATCTGCGGTGGCATCATGGTTCTATTTTTATCGCCTGTCACAATGTCTGTCACTTTCGCACTTACATACTTGTTAGAACCATATTAACCCTACAGTTTAATCTTAAAAGAGACTTTCTTTGGCATTTATATTAATAGTAGGGATATATTACTCGTTTTACTCTGCTTAGACGCTTTCCTACTTTTAAATGGGTTGTGATACTGAGTAGGGAATTTATTACATGTGAAGAAATAATCTTCATATATGAAATTCCCTTCTATTATTGTTTGGAGAATCGACCCTGTTCTTTATGGCTTGTTAAACAAAATAAATACTTGTAAATTTGTCATGTCAAAACAAGCAGTTATTGTTTATAATAAAAATACTTATTAGCTTTTATTTAAAAGTACTGCCATTGGAGAATGGACTTACAATACATATATGCACAATGCATATTTTTACGAAACTGGCCCTGTAACATTCCTTTTCAAAGTTATAATGTAAATCGGTTCGTAAATGAATAGAGGTTCAGACAAATCGGCTTAAGTAAGCTTTACTTTAAACCACGAACCCAACTTAGAGACCAAATCTAATTATTTTATTAAATATTTTTGTTTGTTTTTGTTTGTATATCAATTATAAAGAGACGCACAAGGATCCCCATTCATTATTCATTGAAACGCGCAAGCTGTAGGCGCTGGTTCGTATCTCTGTAGGGCTTGGCGACTTTTTATTTAGTTTATAAGTCACGAAATAATCCTATCGGTACTATATTTGGAAACTTTAAAACTGCCAAACAGTTCTCGCCGATCCGTAAGAAGCATGCTTTACAATAATTCGCGTGCCAGGCACAGCCGTGTCATTGTAAACGCTCCCCGAGGTTCTGGGCAACGAGTATACGATCTAATCACGAACAAATTGATCAATGCCAATCGACAGTGAACTATGAAATCTCTCATACTTTGTTATGGAAGCAGGTTTATTTATTACACAACATATGATTGCAGTACAAATTACATACATGTCAATTTAATCTATATTGTGTTCGTCAGAAATAAAATAAATTCAAATAATAACAAGGTAATTCAGATAAATTAATTGCAATAGTAATATATGGAAATGTTTAACTGGAAAGGATTGTTAAGTTAAAATGTATAAAACTGAAATAAATAATTTAAATGACATAATTCTAAGGGATATTTTATTTATTATTGGGAATTTAGCGGGCGTATCAACGGTTACAGACGGTTTGGTACAACCGCCCCTGAGCCCACTTTTCGATTATGTATGATAGACATCGAGCGGATTGCGCGGAGTGCCAAATAAAATTGAAGATTATGGTTGTATTGGGGACTCCGCTCACTTGCGTTCCTTGGGGCCTATTTCACAACGCTGGCAATTTACACCTTACACTGACATTTTCATGTCCATTTCTGAGTTGATAAGTAACGATGGTACCTAGCCACAATGTATACTTGTTGGACCAGAAACGTACGGCGAATTGTCACTATCAGGTCAGGTGACAATTGTCACCGTTGTGAAACTGGCCCGAGCGTACTTTACACTAGTTTGGGAACTCTCACTCGCACCCAATGAGAATAAACACACCACGGCCCGAAATCGATTACGATAATAATAACTTGTCTAGACAGACAACGCGGCGCGCGATGTTGACGATTGTATATGTAGTCAGCATTTGTTCTGCTTATTTACACCAATTGCTGACATCTAATGCAATAAAAAGAAACGGGTCACTTTAGACATTTTTAAGTGACCTGTGGCGGTAGCATGGTCGCATTTTTATCACCTATAACCATGACTGTCTAACAAGTATGTAAGTGCGAAAGTGACAGGCATAGTGACAAGTGATAAAAATGGAACCATGCTGCGACCACAGTTTTTATTGTTTCTGAATGTATTTGTCATATCTAAGCGGTAAGCAAATAGCGCTGGTAGCTTGGCTTCCCAGCCGGAGTCAGGAAACGTTTCTACATTAATAATGAATGCGGCAATTATTAATATGAAACCTGTAAAAAATTATAAAATATGACCGCTACTTTATATCTCCATACCAAACTCCCTCTAAATCAGTTCAGCGGTTTATGCGTGAACAGGTATTGGACACATAAGAGTTAGATTCGCATTTATATTAGCTGGGATTTCCATTTGTCCGTGCACCTGTCTACTCTCTATAGGAACAATAAAGGTGTTCAGTGTAGATAAGAGAATTATTTTGCATAATAGTTCGCCTGGCAGCTAGCCTATAACAATATTCATATTCGATAGGATTACCTTCCATATGCATAGGAGATGTACTCATAGTTATAAGACCAAGAACATACAGGAACCGACAATAGGATACATTGTTAGTACTTATGTTATCTTAAGCAATTCTACTAAAATATATTTATAAATAAAATAAATAGATAAATATTGGACGTTCTTATACAAAATGTCTAAGCCCCACTGTAAGCTCAAGAAGGCTTGTGTTGTGGGTACACAGACAACGATAAATATAATATAAAAATACATATTAAACACCCATGACTCAGGAACAAATATCTGTCTCTGTATCTGTGGATTTGAACCCAGGACCATCGGCTATATATTATTATTACTAGATCAAATACCGATTATGGTTATTTAGTACAATTATAAAAGTACACTGTAGAACAGTATTATGCTCCATACTGTTAATGTTAGATTATTAGAAGCAATATTAGATTGTTAACCAAGGGATGAAAGGCACCCATTTCTGTCGAGGTAGTCAGCCAATAGTCCGTGACTGAAATGGTGCCTTTCGCCCGGGTTAAACACTCTAAAGGAAGTGAAGTGAAGGAAGGGAAGGAGGAAAGTAAAATACATGTGCATTAAATAAACACGGCTAACTTTATACTTTAGTAGTATTTCTTGAGTTTTCAATTAACAATTTAGGTGAAACTATCGTTATTTATGGAATCGAGAGTTAATTATTAGAATGGAAAATGTACAACAAATCCATTTAAAACGAAAATTTTAATTGCTTATCGTAAAAAAAGAGAAAAAGACTTACTTAAAAAGTACAATGCTCTAGAGCAGAAACGTATCATTTTCTGCACACTTTTTAGAACAACAACGACCCACTTTCAACTTCGGCGTGTAGTTCCCATACAAATTGCAGTCGGGTTGCAGTCTCGTCTGTATCGGCTCTTAATGTGAGGAGGGGAAAGACAGTGGCATATTATCTCAGGTCTTTCTCTATAGATTTCACTCGGTTATAGACTTTAAATCTTTCATTTCTCATCTCTGTTGTTGTTCTAAAAGTTGAAGTCGGGTTGCAGTCCGTCCGTAGTGTCCGTACCGGCCCTAACACCGCCGGAATAAAACTGTTTACCTAAATAATTTACTACTTTTTCTCATCCATAGACTTCAGATCTTTCCTATCGGCTATAAAAACGTAATCACCCTCTAAAATAGCGCAGTTTAAACATTAACTCAAGAAAAAGCGCGCTTGAAGTAGGAGATTAATTAGGTATTTACTGGACCAGTAGGGAGATAAATCTTGCAGTAGTTGCAGCGAGTTGCCAGGTGGGAAAAAACGGGAAAGCGCGAGTCGGGCTGTAATTTTGGTTCCGTAGTTATATTCAATTAACAGGCCAATTCGAACGTACACTAACATAAAAGTCGTTCTTCTCGCTCACCCGTCGACAAATACGAGCGAAATGCATGATAACATAATGACATCATTTAGATATCATTTTGATGTCAGTGTAACACGCTTTTTGCGTCGTTCGCATCGCGCCTACATCTCTGTTTAGACACTTTAGATACATATGTAATGTTATCTAAATCAAAAATATAAAACCGATTTCAATCTGAATGAGATTAGCCTGGGATCTTTAAAGTGATTCTATTGAATTTTCTTACAAAACGTACTGAAGAACAAAACTTCAAGATGCTTGTTTAAAAGAAATATCTTGCTACAAATGCTACCTAGTTATTTTTCGCTCCGTTCGCTATCAATATAATGTAATTACTTTAAAAATAACATAATAGTTTATTAAACATCATTACCTTCCGTCATTCTTTTATTCGTAATCCCATTCCAGTATCATAATTCCAATATTGAAGCAAGATATTTAAACAAACTTCATTACTTACCTTCATTCCTTCACTCCAATTATTAGGTACACTTTCACTAGTAATGTAATTTTGTTTAATGTCTGGCTTAAGAATCTTAAGTTAAGATAGTGTCTGGCCCGTATTTGGGTTATTACCTAATGTAGTTTTAAATGCACAATAATTACGGAACCCTAACCTCCGGCCGGCGCCGGGCCGTGTCCGAGCCGGATTATCCAGCGATCCGGCGAACGGATTAAGACTTCAAAGGTATTAAAAGGTGAGCAATTTGCCTGACCTCCGCTTTCGGGTGATTTTGTTTATTTATCTGACACTTGTGTGATACACCGATTATTTGGGTGATTTAGGTGGTAAGTCGACTCGACGATTTTGTCGTTAATATAAGACCACAGAAACCAACCCCCCAGATGAAACATATTATAATTGGACAAAACATTTTTTATGTTGCATATGGTTGATAGTTTTCACGAGTGTACATTTTTGTATCAAAGATAACAAAGGATATTTAGATGTTTTTTTTTTTGTAATTTTAATTTTAGATGCCATTTTGTAAAAACCATTTAAGCAAGAATTAAAATTTATTAATATCGGGCTTGGAGGATTTATCAACTGGAGGCGCCTTGTCTTTAATTTTCTGTACAAAACGGTCTGCCGATTTTTGCGGAGGAGGGGTACGTCAAATGTATGAGATAAACGTCTGTCCATAATAAACATCATATGACCATTGGCCGTGGTTTTCGACAGAGGGTGAAGCTCTTAAAGGCGTCTGCAGTAAACCCTCCAAGTATTTGGGGCTAACGGGCCATTCTGTGTAGCAATTGAAAGTTTTCAACCCTATAAAATTATATTTTTAAACTTACAAGAAACTGTCTTATCGTACAGATGACAATAAATAATGCCACAATGTGTAACTGCAGAAGGGCCGCAGAAACACAACTTCGGTATCATCGGAAAACAGTCAATGGCGGCCACATATGTTCCACTCGCACAAGTTTGAGGGGAAACGAGAGTAAGTTGTGGGCGCTGTGAGTTAATGAAGAGTTATTTTAGCATTGGAAAAACGCGTTTGAAGTGGGGTTTTTTGTTTGTATCGGTTCATTTTACTGTAGTCACAAGCATATGGCGCGTTTTGTAGCTTTTATTTATGTAAAAGCTGGCTTTTATTAAGATACTTGAACATTGTGTAACAGGCCCTAAGTATAATAAAATAACTGTTATGTATTTTTATATTTTTGTAACGTATGAAATTGATGTTAATATCTTGTGACGTCACAATATATTGTGATGAATCCACCTCCTATTAGACAGCTCATCACAATTAATCGGAAGTGCAAAATGATATTTGACATAGTTTTTTCCGTGTATTTTCAGAACTGATTAAAAGCTTTTTTCAGTTTATTTTCAGGACTAATTTAAAACTATTATCATCATATATTATCTATCTTTAATTCCATTTTAAGTACCTACTTTTTTAGCATTAGAAAAAGGGTAAACAATCTTGACGCCTCTTATTAAATAGGTACCACTTAAAAAATAAGTCACGGCAAATAGTAAAAAAATATATAGGAAGGACATAAAATGTTTATATTATTTTTGTTTCGAAAGTTATATTTAATATAATTTTATTAAAAAGATAAGTCTTACCCTTTTTCTACATGCTAAAAAGAACAAGGTATAGCTAAAACTGCGTTATCTCTCCGGCGTATAACTTCGGCATCGACAATGGGCCAATGGGACTGGTAGAGAATGCCTTCTGGCATTAAGTCCGCCATTTGTACTCTTCATGTATTGTGCAATAAAGTTTAAATAAATAAATAAATAATGGGCAACTAATATGTAAATTTCAACATAAATCGGCCCCTTTTCATTGCCCTCTTGTTTATCATTAGCGAAATCGCTTTTCTGTCCGATCTATCGAAGTCCCGATTAATTCCCTTTGTAGTTCCGTTTGTGTTCCAACAGTTCCAAGTTGGGTTATAATTGGACATCAAACGGATGATGCTAATTAGTGACTTTGGTAACTAAGATTGAAGTAAACGTCTACGGCCTGGTTCATATTGATTTTAGGATTAGGTTAAACATTAATGTCAACGTGGATAAGATCGCCTATAAGGGAAGACCGTCAACAAGTTTTTACATCGCTTTTAACGCTTGCGTTTGTACATATACTCCCCTTACAGAAGGTCGACACAGGAGGATTGAAGCTGGAGAGCTTCAAGAAAGGGAAAACGAGTTTGCCTTATAAGGATGTTCCCTGCAATACATTTTATATGCCGCCCGGTATTCTCCACATTGACCTTATTACGGCACTGCATATTTCAGAAACGAACATCCAATTGGACGCTCGGATTAAAAGGTATTAAATGGTAAAGAGAGGTCAAAACACAAATCAGTCGTGTATAGACACGTCGAGAGCCGAAGTTAGTGGACGGTGATGAATTAAAGGTTTCGGATAGAAGAGAAAGGTTTCTAACGCAAACAATTTATGGAGCCAAATTTTTGTTGGACATATGCAATCAAATCTGTAGCTCTTAAACTCCTTCATCATTAGTCTTCGTTTGAACTGCGACAGCAACATTGGGTATTTTGTCTTTTTAATGTTGTTATAAAACTAATTTCAGAATAGAAAGAGTAAATTTGCTCTCCAACCTTGGAACTTGGAACTGCTGGCTGGTAGTGTAGAGATTAACCGGTTAGGTCTCCAGATTGCTTTTTAACTTCGAGGCGATCCGTCATGCGCGACACGCTCATTCACATTCCAAGCCACTACTAAGAGACAGTGTCGAAAAAAAAATCGATAACGATGCAATCGAACTATCCACTTAAAAGTTTAAAATGGATGCTATTTTTTCTAGTACCATGTTGTGCTGTCGCAGAAATACTGATTATAGTAGACATTACCATCTTCCAGCTGCGCAAGTGTTTTTTAAACCAAAATAAACTTAAGTTAATCTGTTAAAATGGTTGAAATTTTAATTAATTAGCTGGTAGCCATAAGTAACGAGCACTGAAAGATTGAAGTCAAATTAGTATTAAAAAGTTGAACAATACGAATAAGCCTGACGATCATGATTTCTTTTAGATACTTAGGAGGATATATTAATACCAAACTAACCCCATTTTTGACATTGTCCCTTTATATTATACGGATAGGGAGCGATCTATCATCACACATACAGAATATATAAAACTGAATTACTGATGCTACTGCGGACGAAGTTTAGTGGTTACATTTGGGGTTTCGTTCGAAGTAGCTATCTATCATACTGAAATTATTTGAAGTTACAGACTGATACATATATCAGCTGCCTTGCAGAAATTACTAATAATTTTAAGCGACTTTCATCGTCCTATATCGGCTTTCGGTCTATAAGGAGCGGTCTGTCGCGCGAAGTTATTTTAAATTGCCGACTAGTATATTAACTTCACTATGATGTATCAGCTGCCTTTTTATACCAACAAATTTAATCGACAGAAAGCGTCCAGTGGTTTCGTAGCGTCGGCTCTCGGACTATAAGGAGCGATCTATCGTGCTAAGTTATTTTAAGTTGCCGGCTGGTATATTAAGTTCCGGTTTGATGTATCGGTTCTTGGGTAAGTTACTAATAATTTAACCGATACATTAACGGAGTCGGAGAAGAAATTTCCATTTTAAAGTGTAGGTTGAAGCGTTAACTAAGCGATAAATTTTACTGAAGAATCTATTTCAGCTGGACATACAAACATACAGACGAAGTTGCGGAAACTTTCTAAAAGGGTAAAAAAGTTCTTTGAAACATTCTGAAATGTTCCATTTTGGAAATGTATTTTTTTTTATGGAGGATAGGGCAAGCGTTTGACCACGATCACACCTGATGGTAAGTGATGATGCAGTCTACGGTGGAGCACGCTTACCTACCTATGAGATGCCTATTTACTCTAGCCTTGAAGAGATTCAGATTGTACTCATGCGGAAACACAGACTCGGGCAGGGCATTCCACAAAATTTTGTTTTCATAGGATAACTCTGTATAGAAGTTTCCGAGATCTATCCCTATAGAATATTTCGCAATTTAGAAAGCTTTTCTAACGCAAATTAGTAAATTCAAACACTATCTAAGCCCTTAAAGTTTTGCATGTTATTAAAACTGAAAAAAATAACACAATCACAGGCCGATTCGGACGTACACTGGCATCAGAATGACATATAAATGATGTCATTAAGTTATCGTGCATTTCACTCGTACTTGTATATACATGTACCAATTGGCGCGAGCGAGACGTACGATAACTAAATGATATTATTCAGATATCAGTCTCATGTCAGTGTACGTTCGAATTGATCTGTCAGTCGTTTTTTCTTTTTGCATCTTATATATATACGTACCTAGTCTTACCTTTATTTCGATGTTTTGATATGTAACGCAATTCACCATATTTCTATCTTCCCCCTATTTCTTCTCGATTGTTTTTTTTTTCTTTGACTTTAATAAAGAAGATGAAATCAACATGCAATAATTTACATAGTAGTTCAAGTTCAAGACTTGTAAAGTAGTAATAATAAAACTAAAATTGCAATTCAAACTCCTTCAACAAAACCTCCAGAACAATTACCATTTATAAAAAGATCTAGTACATGCAAGAACAGAGGTGCTACAATTGGATTCTGAAGCAGTTAGTTTTTATTACAACTCTTGGGCAAGTTGGAGACGTAGAGATAACACTTCTGAATACGATTGTACCTTTACGAAGTTTCAGAGCTTTTTTATTGTTTCATAGTTTCAGAGATTTAAATGCAGTTATATTAAAATTGGCTATTTTTTTACGTCAGTTTTGAGTGGAAATAGGTAGTGAGTTAAAAAATAAGGTAAGTGAAGCGGATTTATTTATTGAATTTTTTTGCAAATAGTGTTAAGAATAGTTTTATTAGTAATGGGTCGGAATATACTGTCGGCCCGATTCAAAAAATGATTAAGACACGGTTAAGATCTTGGAAAGATCTTTAAAAGATCGATAACTAAACGACATGTCAAAATTGACGTTTATTTTTATTTCGTTGTGATCCCAATAAGATCTATCTACGATATTTCTATCGTCAAAGTGACATTAGTTGCGGGCAACTGATCGATTCGGGAATCGAGCTGCTTCTGTCAATTATACGACATACAAACGATGTCTAAATGAGAACTTATCTAAACCAGAACTTATCGTTATCGTATCTCATTTTTCGAATCGGGCCGTGTGTTTCTTTGCTCATCATCATCATCGTATCAGCCCTTTATCGCCAACTGCTGAGCATAGGCCTCTCTTCTAGTACGCCACTTTCCCGGTCCTGAGCTAATCTCATCCAGAAGTGACCCGCAATCTTCCGAATGTCGTCCATCCAAGGAGCCACGGACGCTTCTTTGCTACTTTTACTTTAATCTTAAGCGTAATCGTAGGCTCCTTACGGCATAGAGAATTAAGTACGCTTAATAGACTGCTTGGACGTATTTTATCCGGATTGGCGAGAAACTACAAAATACAGGTTTGAGTGGAGAAAGCGAGGGGAGGCCCTTGCCCAGCTCTGGGACACTAAATTAGGCTAAAAAAATAATTCCTCACTTGTATCCCACGTTGTATCCCTGGACGTATGGTAAAACGTATTATTAATAAGTTTAACACTCGCTTAATACTTATTAAGTAAAATATTATTGCAAATAAGTTTTCGCAAAGCTCGCTCAAATCTTATTATAAATGGGTTTTATTCATTATATGGAGTGAACACTCCACGGTTACTTATTTCTCTATACAGTCACGGTCTTTAATTTTTGAGCCATTTAGGCTTGGCTAAACAATTACGCAGCGGCTTACGTGAGCGAATAACTCGCGATGCGACGCGGAGCGGCGCAGCGGCCCAACGGCATTTGCGTTCACAACGAGATCGCCCACGTAGGACACTTCCGTAGGTATCAAAGGATTGAAGTCACCCGCGCCGCTTCGCGTTCGCGAGTTATTCGCTCACGTAAGCCGCTGCGTTAATGTTGCCAGATGCCAGATGGTCGGACGATATCAGAAAGACGTCAGGGCCGACCTGGCATAGAACCGCCGCATACATAACAACATGGAAATCCATGAAAGAGGTATATGTTCAACAGTGGACGCGAATATGCCGAGAAGAATAAAAGATGAAGAAACAATTAAAGACAGTAACCGTACCTACATAAGAGCATTATTTATTTATTTTAGACGACCGCTCTGGCCTTAGTGTGTTGTAACCCTGCCTATGAAGCCGATGGTCCGGGGTTCAAATCGTGGTAAGGGCATTTATTTGTGTGATGAGCACAGATATTTGTTTCTGAGTCCTTTATATACCGATGTTTGAAGTAGTCAAATTTTGTAAGGATGTCTTACAATATTTATTTATTGCATTTTTTTAAATTGAAGTGAGATCCCTCCACGCGTCATGTTCCTTATTACGAGGGTCGTGAAATCCCCGTGGAACCAGTATATTCTCTTTGACAGTGTCCCAACATCTGTGCCTGTTTTTGTACGTGCAGTTAGGTGTCCAGGGAAGAACGGACTTGATCTGCCCACCATGTTGGACTGCGGCCTCTAGGTCGTTTACCAACAACCTTGCCAGTAAAGTGAGACAAACAAGTATTTTATGGCGTCATTTTACGTCATCCGCACTAAAAGTTTGAGTGCTGGTTATTAACTTGAAAACGTTAGCAGGGACCTAGGAAAAAAGTAGTAAACATAATTATGATACTGACGCTTTGGTCCAATCGTCTTAATGCCTTTAAGCCGTGTACGCGAAAAAGTAACTCAAAGTCAAGTCAATATTCTTTTAAATTCAAATACGCCTAGCAACAGGAACTTCTATAAGAAAAATAACATTTGCACGCTTTACAAATGTATTAACAAGACAACCCCTTAAAATATTTCCTACTTCGTCAGATGGCTAAAAATTGTGGTGTACAGTCAAGTGCAAAAATATGTATCGAAAGAATTGTCTCATAAATATGGTACTACGCTCTTATTACACTGGAATAAGATGCTATAGGACATATTTTTGAGTAAGATGTGTACACCCATATTTTTACACTTGACTGTAAGAACGATCTACGCTATATAACTAAGAGAATCCCAACTTAACGAACATATGTGCTTTTTCATGACATTGCATGACATCCTAAACCATCGTACACTTTACATGTCATGTCCTTGATACACCTGATCAACCGTTATGTAAATAAATAATGAAACGGCGACGGCACTTTGGTAACTACAGTAATCATATTTCAATTATAAGCAGTACTTTAACTTATTATAACGCACCTATTGTATTTGAAGAGATATGAAGCGTCAACCGGTAGAGCTATATTAAAATCTAAACTTGTGTCAGAAAACTCTTAATTAGCCAACTTATGGACAGCTTTAATTCATGGTTTTGTAGTCGCGTTCAACTTCATCAACTTCAACTTCAACATTTATTCAGCAAATAGGCCACAAGGGCACTTTTACACGTCAACATGGTATTTACATACAAGCAAAAACAAGCATATCAACAATTTTAAAATACTACTCATTGAAAATATTAATGCATACTACTTAAAAGTATTATTGTTTAAAGAAAAAGTAAGTGTCTTATTATTTTTACTAGACGTTCTTTACTAGAAGTAGTTTCGCATATGAAATATAACATATAGGCATAAAATGTAACGATTGTGTTTTAGCTACCATTATATTCTAGACAATGTTTAGTGCTTAGCAATATCTGCGGCTGAATATCGAAAAAATAGCAGAGCTCGTTATTTTAAGAGCTCCGTACAAAACTTTGTTCACGGAGCTCTTATGGAATCACTTCGGTCTTGAAAATCGGTTAAACGCGTTTTATTATTTAGAATAATAACTACAATCATTTCTAAATCCAAAAACTAAAAGTGATAACAATATAATTAACACCGAAGCATTATTAATTTATGGAATTTGAAGCCAGTAGTTTATAAACCGATCTTCAGAAATTATACCTACGTTATCTGATGCTTTCCATTTGTAATATTGCCAAAGTTGGTCATGTGGCGTTTTGTTTAGTTTCAAAATACTCCTAACAATATATTAGCCATGTACGCCTTCGGACCCTCGAATTAGGGTCCGACCGTACGACGGATTACACACTGAATAATTAACTAACGTTTATTTTACCCTCGTAACTGAAAATAACCTGTCATTATATAAACTAGTCCTTTTGTTACGCGGGAAAAATGAGCGAACATTTTTGGAATTTATTTCAATGGAGGTAAGGTGTATTATTGAATAGGGGGGTAATTATTGCATTATAAGAAGTGGTGTTACTTTATTTGTAACGGGGTTTATGGCTAGACAGGGATTAGGAAGCGACCAAGGGAATAAAAAAAAACTGTTATCGATAAGCATCTTGCTCGCACCAGTATAAAATGAAAGAGAAGAAATTGAACAAAAACGCGAGACTTTGAAATTGATTTAAAAAAAACAGTGCTTGCATAAGCACGGTGTTGGTAACGTCAGCAATGTTTCTTTTTAAATGAAATCAAGAAATCATTTTAGATATTTCATTAATAACATTTTGTATTAGCAAAAAGGCCCAGCTTGTGTCGGAAGTACACATCTGCGCGTTGCCATCGCCAGATGTCAGTTTTAATCAAAATTTAGGTAGGTATTTTTATTGTTTTGCTTTGTAAATACTTCTTCATTCCTGTTCATAATATAAGAAGGTTGAAGGGTTTGTGTCTTATTAGATAACAACCATAACTCGGGAATATTTTTGCCACGAATAAACTATTTCTATTTTTATTAAATATTTGTGATGAACACACAAATAAATGGTCTTACTGGAATTCGAACCCGGGACCTCCTCTTCCTTGAGGCCTATTTTTCTAATTGAACCCTGATCTACATAAACATATAGGATTTTCTATTAACATAAATCGCAGGAGTGATAACCATGTATAATGTTTTAAAACTTATATTTGTATGTATCAAGTTTATATTAGTTTTAATAAAATGTCCAGACGGATAGAGCAGAGCGAACAATAAATCTTAAATATTGACATTCATAAAAAAACATCCTCTTTCCCCGTTCTCGTGAAATCGCAAATAACTGTCTCTACCAATAATTCAGTATTCATTCGGCAGATAAATTCAATCGGGATCCATTTTGTACCGTCGGCAGAGGCGGTCCCGCGGGTCCGCGGTGCCGGCGCGGGATTTCATTACTTTTAATATGCTATTGGATAGACGTGCTTATGCTGACTATACACTGCATTTAACTAAAAAAAAGAGTGGGGTCCGATTGGGAAAAAGTTTATTTCGCTCTGTTACAGAGCCTCTGTATGCAGAATATTTTTAACTTAAATAAACTTTTATAATTATCTGTATTATATAGGTAGCTTTATAATGGTATTTTACCAAAAAGTAGAAAGTGCGAGTAGAATATGTATATGCAATTTAATAGCAGTCAATAAAAAAATGAAAATTAAAGGAAACCCATAAGTTAACATCAAAATATATTTGCACTTTTTTATTGTTCTGCTGCTTTAGTATTTTAAAATTAACTGTAAATTTTCCTTAAGTAATATTGAAAGTCAAAAAAATATTTCATGAAAACCGGCTATTGGAGGAAGTATCGTATAAAAATACATTTTTATAAAACTGGAAAAGCCAATCTTATTTTAAGAAATTATTGACATTAGACAAAAGTTATAGTTACTTAGAAAAGTCTTGTCTTCTCTTAATTTTTTACTGATCAGGTGTTGGGTGTTGTGTAAATTTAAAATACCTATTTAAAATAAGAATTTAAAACCACAAACAAAAAAAATATACAAATCGAATTCAAATCCACATTATAAATGGCTTTCAACCACAAATCATAAACAAATCTCACAGCAAAAAATCCAAAACTAACAAATCGCTACCAACCGCAACCACGTGTCAAGCTCGTGTCAAAACATACCACAACGTCACAATCAAATAGTCATAAATAACCTTTAAAACTAATTGGAATTTAAATTGTATCACTACGAAATAGAGTCTAAAATTGTAATCATGTGAATAGATATTTTAAAGTAATACTTCTTTTACCTTTAGGAATACAAAAGTCAGCATCCGAAACGGGTATGATGCGTTAGAAATTGAATTTTAAAGTGTTGTTATTAGGATTCGATTTATAATGCATTTGGTTTAGAGTTATTACGATTTATTTTACGTCAGTATTAAATCACTACTATGATCGTAGACACGTGTATTCTAAATAAACACATTTTCACATTTGTATAATCGAACTCTATGTTATTCGAATTTGTACCTTAAATGTATTGTATATAAGAACATTAACAAACAAAACATTACGTTTAAAATAAACGTTGTAACCGGATTGCATTCACGAAGACAATTTAAAAAACAGTTTAGTTTACTCGTTTTTTATTTAAATGTGATTGTTATGTATTTCTTAAAGAAATAATATTATGTAAGTTATAAACCCCAATTTGGCAGTTTACATTTAATAAATGCTAAATACTCCTAAAAACAAAATGTGTAGTTTTCGTTTACCTTAGTACACATCGATCCAATATATGGTCCATTAAATCGATGTTAGTACAGCATATTTAATATAGTAAATAATAATAATATAATAAAATCATTTATTTCAGACCAAGTTGATCCATATATGGTTAGTTACAGAGTATCTTAATAACTATGTTAGTGGCACAGTACAAAAACAAGCAAAAATAAAAAATAAAATAAAAAAGATAGTTGTATAAATAGTACAACTATTGCCAGGGACAAGCAGGGCAGAGTAAATCTAGTCACTAACGTATTTCCCCTCTGGTATAGGCTGGTATAGGTTGACACATATCGATCAATGTTCGACTTGAAATACGTGAGTGACCCGTATATTAATATCTTTAATATATCTGTTTCTCACGGAACTCACGGAAGTTTTCTTAGTACAGAAGATGCTGATGTATTGAATAAATAATCGTTAATTATATCGTGTTCTCTAGACGCAATACGGTCCCTTTTCCTTTAGAACGACAGAAATGTTACTAACTAATTTATTCCGTTTTACCATTCACTTTATACTCGTAATTACATTTAATCACCCTATTTCGCCTCTTCTTAAAATACGAGTCCTACGTATGTGTAACTTCTTAATCATTTTTTATGTTTAATTATAATTAATTAATTGATTTTCGGATATGCTAATGTGTGTTTGTTTCTTTACAGGTAAATATCTTCATTTTGAAAATCCCTTCCATCTTCACCTAAGACTATGTAAGTGCCAAACATAGCTTCAAATTAAGTATGCAAAACAGCAAAAATCAAGAACATTTTTTGATCGTTTATATCATAATATTCATAAAAATAAGCTCTTCGTCAAATAAAAATATTTGCAATTCCACGAATAAAATTGTAATGAAAGTAAGTTTTCTTTGACGTCTAAACTAATTTACAGTTTAGACGTCAAAGAAATGTTGTCCATGTTTTATAAATTACATATTTTACAAATGTAATGACTACTTTAATTCCTGTCTAAAGGTTAAGGTTAGGTTGTCTGCCCTCTAAGTTTCAGTCCGAGACGATGATATTATTTAACAATAATTTTAATACAGTTGGCCCGATATGTCAAACATTTGCTTAAGATACGATATGGATTATATATGTCAGTCTCAAAAGTGACGTTTCTTCAAACAAAAACGTCACTTTTGACACTGAAATCCAATCCATAATATCGTATCTTTAGGAAATTTTTGACGTATCTTAAAGTTTGAATTGGGACGCTACTCTATAGAAAAAAAATTGTCAAATAAGATAACACTAAAAAAATAAAAAAAAGTTTGTAACATTTTTGTGATCACTTCAAGGTGAAGTGAACCTTACAAGAAAAAAACAAAAAGTTCACCACTTTCAGGCCCCGACGAGATTCGAACTCGTGATCTCCTGTTTACTAGACAGGCGCTTTAACCAACTAAGCCACGGCGCCGTTGTCTCGCCTGGCGAAATTATCAGTCCGTATTGTTGTACAGTCGACGTCAAAGATATATTTACATGTTGCCTTATTACGAAGGAATAAAGCGCAAAAGTGTACGTAAACATGTCTTTGACCTCGATTACATTATTATCAGTGATAATTTATCACATTGTAGATGTATTCGTGTATTAAAGTGGGCGTCTTGACAACTGTTATCTGGTTTAATTGTACTGATATGATAATAAGCAGGTGTTATTGTATGACGCTATTATATGGTTTTTTGTGGGAATTTAACTTGTTTGACGAGGTCATCAATGTCATCATACTCGTCGAATATATCGTTGTCTAATGGAGAGTCAATATTACAACTCATTAATGCTATTGCAAGTATTAGCATACTTGACATTTGAATTGGTGTAAAATTATAAGCTTGCGTTGTTTTCAGGAAAAAAAAAATGAAAAAAAGTTGCTTTCAACTTTAAAAAAAGGGCAGAACCTGAAACCTAATACATACGTCAATGTTATACACCTTGTTTTTTTATTTCCGTTAATTTCAAGGGTGCATTCCTGAGATTCAATTAAGTAACTTTCTCAAAGACACCGTATTCGTATTCTAATTAACTCCATTTCGGAGATAATGAATAATTTCTTTTTATCTTATAAGGTCCTTACGAGACCCTTCGCCTTAGGGCCTATTTACATTTACCTGGAAAACACGGTTTATAAAGTATTATATTTGGGTGGATCAACTTTCTTAAGTATTTCGTGTTGTTATTTGGTCCCATCGTTGTCCAAGACTTCGAGGGACAATAGCGGTTCAGTTTGTTAGAAGAAATTTTGTATCACTTTCTCCTACCATGTTTAGTAGATGGTTCCTTATAGATATGGTAGAACACAGAGATGCATGTTTGGTAACTGTCTTTAAAAAGTGAATTGGGTGAATTTTTCGACATTTGACGATTATTTCAGACCATAATTATTGATGTTTACTAAAGTACGAGTAAACCCTACTCACGGCCTGATTCGAACTTTAAGATTCGTCAAATATTATGTCTAGATACGATGTTGTGTTTCTTCAATTAAAAACATCACTTTCTAATATTTGACGTTCCTTAAGAAAACTCTGTCTGTCTGTCTTTTACCGCTTAAACCGCTGGGCCGATTTCGATGAAATTTTGTATGGAGACAGTTTGATGCCCAGAACACAGGGTAGTTTTTATCCATCATAGCTAGTCCTTTCATAATCGCGATACATACAATAGTCCATTGTCTACTAATCTTTCAAATGGTTGAATGGAAACGGAGTGATATACTCGTATTGTAAACATATTGATTTTCCATAATCCTAGGCTTGTGTTTCAACATAACTAAATATGGATTACATGATAATCCAGTTTAAACAGTGAGCTCTGTTGTAAACATTATGCTCTGTATATTTTGTACCTATTCGTGACAGGAAGGAGGGTAATGTGTTTTTTTTATATTAAGTTATATACTTAAGTATATAACTTCGTTCGCGTAAAAGGTCGTAAAAATACCAACCCCATTTTCACCCCTTCGGAGTCGAATTTGAAAAATCGTTTTTAGTGGGGCTCTACAATATTTAAATAAATAAATAAAGCCCGACCAGAAATAAATGATCATTGTCAAGAGGGCGCTGTTATTCTCATGTACGAGTATACATAGAGTGACAGTTCAGTTTAGTATGAAAAATTTAATTCCAATGAAATTCCGCAATATGGCGCGTGATCATATATTAATGGTCAGGCTTTAAATATTATAGGACATTATTACACAAATTGACTTAGTCCCACAGTAAGCTCAATATGGCTTGTGTTGAGGGTACTTTGTCTACGATGTATATAATATATAAATATTTACAAATACTTAAATACATAGAAAACACCCAAGATTTAGGAACAAATATCCATGCTCATCAACTCTTTGTTGTAAAAACAGTATGGCCCATAGGACTTGGTACAGTGTGCATACAAAATTTGACAGTAAATAAGAAGCAAAAAAACTATATTCATCCCTTTCTTTTGGGTGCTATTACTAATAGCGAAAGACAAGGACAGTAAGTATGATTCTCTGGTTTTATGTTTGATACGAGACACTCCCTGGCTTAACTATAGTAAAATTAATTCTCTTAAAAATTTCTTTAGCTTTAATACACAAACGCACACGTTTTTGAAAATTGTCTACAATATGCAGCGTTACAAAATATTTGTCAACGTATTTTTGGGCTATTCTGTATTACAGCTGAGGGCCTACCGCGAACACCGAAGTTCGCATATTGCGGGCATCTTTCACTGTCACGCTAACTACGTCTTAATTGGAGAAAAAGAGAAAGATGCCCGCAATTTGCGAACTTCTGTGTTCGCGGTAGCCCCTTAATCCAAAGGAATAACTAATTTTGCGAGTACGTGTTGAAGTTTATCAATCACATTTTTAATGTTATAAATATTCTAATGTCAAAACAGTTAGCTTAAAGTGCCCAACATTAGTGTCGTATTTATAATACAGAGTGTTATTTTAGTCACGTGCAATAATTTACGATGTGAATATATAGGTCATACTGAGCAACTTTTACTATGGGACCAACCCCAAAATGTCGAAAAAGACAAGAAAGCAAACAAAAAATTTACTTGTAAACCGCCCAAGTTGACCTAATATTCTGTAGTACGAAAATACCTACACATACGGATGCATATGTAGATGTGCACGCACACATACATAGCTAGTTTCGTATGCAAATTAGAGATAGCGCTTTGAAATTAGTTTCCTTAAAATGCTTCAAGAGGGATCTCTTTTCCTATATACTTACTTTACTCTTTGGTTGTAACCTTCAAAGGCACTTTTATTTTAAATTTAATTTCACCTTATCTCTTCTGCGTTAACTTATTTTTTTATAAGCCGGTTTAAGATCAATAAAGCCCCAGTGATAATTAATCTATTTGTTCTAGCATTAAAAAACAAATGAGCAGTTGCGGCTGACAATAATTTATTTCGAAAAAGTTTCAAATATACTTAAATTAGTATAGAGTTACACCCTTTTCCAAGTAACACTGCACCCGGCGCAGACGGCATAAATCACTTGTGTCGCTATTTTTATTTATTTCCCTTTGCTTTTGGTGACGAGTATTTTATACTTGGTATTTTTTACCTGTTTGGAATATGATATACCTATTCCAGGGTTTCTTAGGATTATTTAATGTGTCTTCATAAAATTTCGACTTTTGTTGTATTTTATTTGCCTTATTAACTTGATAAATAAACAGATAGGTACCGCAAATTACCTCATCAATACAAGGTATCATGGTAAAAACTATAATTATGTATTTTATTTCTAAAAGTAGCTTCATTTGACGTTCAAAGCGCATTGTAATATGCCTACTCGAAAAATAAACTACATATCTTTAACTTGAGTCGCCTTTCTTATACTATATTTATTACCCGTACCATTTTTTTTGTTACTGAATAGATATTTAATAAAAATCATCTTTCTCCAATTATGAGAAATGAAATATACTACATAATACGTTTTTTACAATAACAATATACATAATGGATATATACAGAGGATTACTATAACTAGCTTGAATCTAAAATAGGCCCTTGAGGCATTGTACCAAGGATGCTGGCGGCATTTCATCGTTGTATCGCAATGCTGAGTGGTTTGGTAGAGAAACACAGTTTGTTCAAGCCAGGCAATGGTGGGCAATACTGAACAAGTTTACAGAACTATAAAAACAAATTAAAAAAAACGAAAATTGTATATGCATAACAATAAAGAAACGAGAGACAGAAGTAGTTTATACTATCACATTTAAGCGGAGTACTTTACTCACAAGTATTTTCACAGCGAGTATTTAATCACTGTTCCGATGCTCTTTAATACTAGTCTGGCTAAAACAAAGAGGTAATTTATGTGGGTAATTAATGAACCGGTTATATTTGTCGCGTTTCGCGCTTAATTCGCTCCCTAGAGAGAGAGAATTGGTATTATTATTCAAATCGGGCGGTGTAAAATGCCTTTAACTCGTCCGATTTAATATTTACGTTGTACATATGACATAAGTATATAATTTATCATTAATTTTACTAAAACAGCAGGGGTTGGTTCCATTTTTATCGCTTGTCACTATGCCCGTCACTTTCGCACTTACATACTTGTTAGAACGTGACAGGCATGGTGACAAATGATAAAGAGCCGACCATATTAGCCCAACAGATTGTCATTTTATATACAGAAGGCCGATTTGAACGCACAAAAGTTACAAATTGATGTCTTTTTCACCTAGTTTTGATATCATTCTTTCGTGCAACTCAACTTCGTATTATAATCAGCTTATCATATCGACATTAAAACTATAACAAATTTCAAAATCTGACTACCTGTCAAGCATGTATATTCGATGTTAAAGATATGTGACGTCCCACGCGTAAAGGTACCTTATGGCGGATGGCGCTTACGTCGTTCGGCGTTACGTATTAGTATGCTTAATACTAATGCGGTTCTACGCGACGTAAGCGCCAACCGCGATAAGGTACCTTTTCCCGTGGAACGTTACGTTAACACTTTTGCATCTTACTCCTTTTTAATGAGGCGAAAAATGTAAACATATCTTTGACTTCGACTGTACCAAAGAGAATTAAAAAACCAAGAGTACTCACTGCATATACAACGGGTTTGTTACCAAAAATACGATTATTTTCGTAGTCTACATCTAGCGTCAAGTAGCGGAACTCTCAGTAATGTTACTCGACAATAGATGTCGCGGCAAAGAAAAAGTCTAATAAATAAAATAAATAATAAAATAAAAATAAAAATTATTTATTTTCAGATTCCTCCGATCCATAGATTGTTAGTTACAAGACACTTATAAAACTACATGTCGCGCGTGGATCTGGCTAAGGTTCAGCTCGTAGCCTCTTGGAGCGGGTTCAGCAGCAATAATGTAACGACGCCTTTAGTTTTAAATACTTTTAATAACCAACTAGTACATTTGGTACAAAAAAACAGAATAAAGTAATTATGTATTAAAAAAGGCACGTATGCGTGCGTCTATTAATGAGGCGAATAGCGAATGCGTGGAGTGGGGCTCGGTTCCTCCGTGGCAACATCCTGGGCCAATCACAGGGGCTGTAGATGACGTGATATCGCCGCTGATTGGCTGCCGATGATGCGATATGCGTACGGTAGGCTGCGTAAGTTGCATCGGGTACGGTCTCCCACATAAGTTGCATTGACATACTCCCGGCCTTGGAAACTGGTGGTTTACAAAACGTGATAATGGGACTGATGACGTGGCTAACAGTCTGGCTGAAGAAGCGGACACAGTTTCGAGAAAGCGCGTCTCACAGTTCCTCCAGAAGGCATCCTTACGTCGGCCACTCTCGAGACGCCGTCCTTGCCTGGATACGTTTTGACGATTCGGCCTAAACTCCATTTTAGCGGGGGAGCATTGTCTTCCTTTATGACGACAAGCGTGTTTTCTTTGAGGTCATCAGACTGAAACCTCCATTTTGATCGGGCTTGTAACTCCGTCACGTACTCTCGCGACCAACGACTCCAGAAATGCTGACGAAGCTGTTCGACTCTCTGGTAACGCGTTAACCGATGCTCAGGAACGTCGCTCAGGCTAGCGCACACAGGTGCGGTTAGCGGACGACCAATCAAGAAATGCCCTGGGCTAAGCGGTAAAAAATCGTTGGGGTCAGATGACATAGGAGTAAGTGGTCTAGAATTAAGCAAGGCCTCAATCTCGGTCAAGGTCGTGCTTAATTGTTCAAACGTCAAATGTGCGTTGCCTACAACGCGTCGCAAATGGTATTTACAACTTTTAATACCTGCCTCGTACATCCCACCGAAATGACTGGCGTACGGCGGGTTCATGCGAAATTTAATTTTCTGAGACAAGGCGTACTCTTGTATATCGCCAGATATACTTGAAAGAAATTTTTCAAAATCGTTCATTAGTCCGACAAAGTTTTTTCCATTATCGCTTATTATTTCAACAGGTTTACCCCTACGCGATATAAAACGTTTTAATGCTAATAAGTAACCATCAGACGAGAGGTCACTGACCAGTTCTAAATGAATAGCGCGCGTTACTAAACATACGAATAAACAAATATATGATTTTATTAATTTCGCACCCCTACCTTTGCGATTCAAAACAAGCACTGGACCACCATAATCCACGCCGCAGTATATGAACGGATACCCTGGTTCCAATCGTTCGCGAGGCAGATTGCCCATGATAGGTGTCAATGTTTGACCTTGCATCCGTTTGCACGTGACACAATCATGAACAATCTTTCGTGCTAAATTTCTAGCTCCTACTGGCCACCAGGTTTCCTTTATAGTAAACAACAACAGCTGTGGCGCCGCGTGCAACAGTCGCTTATGTTCGAAACGAAATAATAGCACGGCTAAATAATGTTTACACGAAATTAAAATAGGGTGTTTTTTCTCGTAACTAAACTGGCTAGCATTTTCTAAACGGCCGCCTACTCTTAACACATTCATGTTGTCAAGAAATAAATTTAATTTAGTAAGGCTTGCACCGTGTTTGTTTGTTAACAGCCGTTTACGTGATAAGCAATTATGCACATCTCGGTATGACTCATACTGCGCCAGCCTGGCTAGCAACAGAACGGATTCATTCAACTCGTCTACACTTAATGACCCAGTTTTTTTGCTAAGTTTATTGCGCGCATTGTAAATAAATCGCAAAACATACGCCGCGGTACGCTGTAAACGATTGAATTGAGAAAATCTATGGAAAGGAAAACATCCCTCATTGTCACGATTAGGTACACAAACAAGTGAAACATTCGCCTTTAGCTCGGGCAAATCGTCATTATTTTGGTTATTTTTTAAGTCAGAGTTAGGCTCGAAATTATTATCGCGAAGGAACTCTGGGCCTTGTTCCCAAAATGTAGAAGACCACAACGAATTTAACGGCCGAGATCGCGAGATCAAGTCAGCGGGGTTGTTTTCCCTTCTTACGTGATGCCAGGGATGATTTTGCGTTAAATCGTGTATTTCGGTAACCCTATTTTGTACAAACGTTTTAAGTAAGTTAGGTGGCGTGCGTAGCCAACCTAGGACAATTGTGGAATCGGACCAAAATACTACTTTGTTAAACCGACTGCGAAGTGAACTATCTATTTTTGCATATAGTCGTGCCGCTACTAGCGCCGCACATAATTCTAATTTTGGCAGGGTCACTGGTTTTATTGGGGTCACCTTCCCTTTTGCGCATAATAACCTGACTGTGACACTGTTATCATTATCGATAGCGCGAACATAAGCGCACGCTCCGTACGCGGTTATAGAACTATCACAAAAAATATGCAACTCTAAATGTTTAGGGTTGTCATTTAATACGTAACGCGGAATGCGAATTGACTTTAAATTCGAAAGATCAGCGACAAATCGTGTCCATGTTTTTGCGATGTCGTTCGGGACCGGGGTGTCCCAATCGGCCTTTAGCATCCACAACCTCTGTAAAAGTACTTTCGCGATCATAATAGTTGGGCTAAGCAAGCCGAGAGGGTCGTAGACTTGAGACGAAACCGATAAGATAATGCGCTTTGTTATCGGCTTAGAATTTATTTCAAATCTAGTGTGATAAAACAATTCATCAGAGCGGTTGTACCATCCTAACCCTAACGTTTTGTTTTGTACGTTTTCACCTAATGATAACTCTTTGGACGAGTCCATCGATTCGGTAAATTCATCAAAATCGAAATTAAAAATCCATTTATGCAATGGAAAACATCCCGACTGCAAGACCTTGACGACCTTTGTGCAAATTTGTTTTAATTTATCCTGGTTAGGGTTGCCACAAATAAGGTCATCAACGTAAAAATCATTGTTAATTACGCTGGCTATTTCAGGGTCATCACACTCTAGCGCTAACTGCTTAAGGCACCTACAACTTAAAAACGGGGCGGAATTCGTGCCATAAGTCACAGTTTTTAATTTGTATATTTGCAGTGGGTCAGAGGGATTTTCCCGCCAAATAATTAATTGCAAGTCGCGTTGTTTCTCGTCAACCAGTACCTGGCGGTACATTTTTTCGATATCCGCACACGCCACATACTTGTTTTCCCTAAAGCGCAATAGTATGGATAACAAATCACCCTGTATCGCGGGACCTACAAATTGCAAATCATTAAGTGAATATCCCGACGTGGACGCACAACTACAGTCAAAAACAACCCTTAAGCGTGTAGTTTTGGCGTTTTCACGAAAAACGCCATGATGTGGCGTAAAGTAGTGTGGCGTACCATACGAATCTACATGCTCCATGTGACCTAAGTCGCAATATTCCTTAATGAAGTCGCTATACATTTTTTTATAATTCGGATAACGTTCTAACCGTTTCTCTAATGCGAAGAATCTATGTTCGGCTTGTTTGCGCGTATCGCCTAAAATCTCAGGTGACTTTTTGAACGGAATGCATACACAGAACCTACCGTCGTCGAGCCGTTTTGTAGTCTGCATAAACAAATCCTCACAGATACGTTCTTCCTCACTGCGCGATTCGTTAACCCGTTGACTTATCGGCGCGTCTTCGAGTTCCCAAAATTTACGTAACTGCTCGTCTATAGAAACTTGCATGTCTATAGTTTGCATGAAATTACATACAACGTTAGTTTTTGTTGTATTTTTGCGCGTATTATATGAATTATATGTACGCCCGGATACGAACCAGCCCAAATGCGAATTTTGCATAACCGCTCCGTTACCTAAGCGAATAATACCTTCTTGAATCACGTCCCAATATATATCTGCCCCTATTATAAGGTCTATCGGTTTTTTTTCATAAAAATTGGGATCCGCGAGCACGATTCCGTCCGGTATAACGAATTGTTCTTTGCGCATATTAAGGTATGGCCGCGGGGGGGTTACGCGTGGTAATACTAAACACTTAATGCGCGTAGAATAAGTGCTAGTTAAGGATTTAATGCCAATATCACAAAACCGCGTGTGCTGTGAGACCGGCACCTCCCCGACGCCAAACAAGCTTCGTGTGGACTGTATAACGCGCGTATTTAATTTATCGCATAATGATTGAGATATAATGCACCGTTCACTTCCATTGTCGAGAAGCGCGCATGCCTTCGTAATTTTACCTAAATCATCGACTATTTCAATGATAGCGGTTGTCAACAAAACCGGTTCATCGAATGATGCCTGTGCGCATTGGACATCTGTGTTTAAATCAGCCACCTGACCGTTGTCAATGTGTGCGTGATTTGTTATGGAATAATTACTGGATTTAGCAGTGGAAATATGGGGCTCATTAGGTTTATTTTGGCTTGCATTCGACATGCCGGTACAACTGTTTGTACTGATAACATTAACTTCATCACGATGAATAATTGAGTTATGTTTTTTGTCGCATTTCCTACAAGGCCCATACCTACACGCATCAGCTGTATGACCAGTTCGCAGACAATTTTCACAAAGGTTTTTATCCCGTACTAATTGCAATCGATCTTGCATTTTCAAATCCAGAAACGACTGGCATGAATATAAAGGATGTTTCTCACTACACATCGGACATAATTTAAATTGTTTTTTAAAAGGTGTTTTCACCTGCGGTTTTTCCGTCGCGACATTGCAATGCAACTTTGGTGTATAATTACTGTTTGTATACTTTTTGTTGTCTTGCGAATTGGCCTTACTGTGCGTTACAATTAAAGTTTCAAGCATGTCTGCCCTGCCTCTTAAAAATGTTAATAAATCGTCAATAGTTAATTTTGACTCGCTTGAATCGGCCGACAAAGAACCTTTATGCTGCTCCCACTCTCGCTCAGTGGTGGAATCTAATTTAGAAACGATCATATAAATAAGTAAAGTGTCCCACGAGTCTACAGGCTCCTTTAGGGCTTTAAGAGCGCGTATATTTTTTAACACGTTATCTATAAGTTTCCTTAGCAACACCGGTGATTCTTTTTGCAGCGTTTGCATTGAAAATAAGGCCTTTACATGATTATGAACAAGTAAGCGGCTATTATTATACCTATTCAATAACAACTCCCATGCGATATTGTAATTGTCGGTTGAGAATTCAAGTGAGTCTATAACTAACTGCGCGCTTCCCGTAAGTGACGATTTGAGATAGTGAAATTTTTGAATGTCTGAAATTTCTCGCGAGTTGTGTACTAACGACGAAAATGTGTCTCGAAAGGTAATCCAGTGTTCATGTGAACCGTCAAAGCTAGGCAAAGAAATGGTAGGTAATTTCACCGATTTTAATGCAATCGCGGACTTTTCGGATTCGATTTTAACCTCGTCCTTTACCAATTTCTCAGCTTGGGCCATTATACTATAATATTCGGCTTCAAACTCGTCTCGCGCGTCGAGTTGAGCGTCCAGTTCGGTTTCGGGAAGAACATCTTCAATTTTTGACTGAATATTATTAAATTCGGTGTATAAACCCGTAGCGCCTTGAGTGCGGAGCCTAACTTCGGCCATTTGATTAATGGATAAACCTTGGTCGAACGTTTCTATATATTTAATGAATTTTGTGAGTCTACCTTTAACAGAACCTCTCTTTTTAATAAGATCTTTTAACAACTTTTCTTCCGCCATGTCGGTAGGATGTAAGAAGCGAGGTACTTACAGTTATCCGGATTAGGTACTAAGCTCCCTGCAACTGCTAACGATGCAGCTGCCGGCCTGGCGACCTTTTGCGTGTAGGCAGATCACAAAGACGCCACGTTACAACCACTGGAATTAAAATATGAACACGTATATCACAACTGAAATGAGACAGGGTCGCTATTCTTGATTGGTTCGCCTCACCAAAGCACTGAGTAGCTGCCGATGGCTATCTTTGCCGATTGCGTTACTCTTGCTAAGTATCCTTTGTAGCCACGTTGCTGGTTGCATCCGAGGTCGAAGGTCCAAACTTTATGTCGCGCGTGGATCTGGCTAAGGTTCAGCTCGTAGCCTCTTGGAGCGGGTTCAGCAGCAATAATGTAACGACGCCTTTAGTTTTAAATACTTTTAATAACCAACTAGTACATTTGGTACAAAAAAACAGAATAAAGTAATTATGTATTAAAAAAGGCACGTATGCGTGCGTCTATTAATGAGGCGAATAGCGAATGCGTGGAGTGGGGCTCGGTTCCTCCGTGGCAACATCCTGGGCCAATCACAGGGGCTGTAGATGACGTGATATCGCCGCTGATTGGCTGCCGATGATGCGATATGCGTACGGTAGGCTGCGTAAGTTGCATCGGGTACGGTCTCCCACATAAGTTGCATTGACACTACATTAGTAAACTATCTTATATTACAGGTTTCATACAAATATCTATTTCTTAGGTCGTATGATATGGAGTTCGGTATAACGGCGGAGAATATCCGAATCCCACCTCTCTGCTATCATTTTATGCTAATGCTCTACGATTTTCCGCTAATATTACTCTTACATTCAACATATGAAACTCTTTAATTCAGTATATGAAAATGGAAATGTGCATTTGTTCACAAAGTAAACAACGTACCTTCCTTTAAACAAACCACAATCTTCTTATGTTCTTAAAATGCACAATGCAGTGCAAAGCCACTGCTGTGGTGTTATTCCTAAAACACACCGAGCGCATACACTCGGATGAAACCAGACTTTTGTAGACTGGACGCAAACGTTGATAAATTTGGTCTAGCGCAATGTATGAATTGATGTGCCTTACATTTCTATCATTTCATTACTTACTCAATTTGTGTAATAATGTCTTATTTTTTTTCCTGTGTGCGTAGTGGGGGAAAAGCAAGCTAAGCGTTGGTTCCACCCATTTGGTCCCATCGTCATCAGGTCAAATCGTTGTGGGGCCTTGGGGAAATCAAGAAAACTTTTTAAATTCGTGCATTTGCTGTCGAAAAAACTAGTGATTTAGAACAATCCTACTTAAGTATGGTTTATAATCGTTATTGATAAAGACCGTAAAATGATCATCAAACTCCGTAATAAACCAATAGTTGTGTTTGAGGAATATATCTCTTCTTAGATGTAGAGTAGTAGCATACCCACTTAAGGAATGGAATTCATAAAGTAGGTATGCACTTTTGCAGCTGTGTGTAGGGTCAGCATCAATAGTAGCGGATGAATCAACGCGCCAAAAGTATCTGATATTCCGGATAACTTTTCCAAATATTGATAAATCTCTAAAATTTACGTTCAGAAGTATATATTTTAACGTCTCAATTGTTCTTCATATAGAACCACCACATTTTGTTAAGCTGTTACAGAATGGTAGATACTTTTGAAACCTTGTTTGATCCGCTACTTTTGATGCTGACTGTACTATGAATCAAGAGAAAATTTATTTTTATACTAGTTGACATGAGGTTATGCTTTTTTCAGCGTGGTGAATGCTCTCTGCACTAGACTTGCTTGAACTAAAAAGGACGTAACTAATGTGATTTGCCTACTAATATAATATATTTTATTTAAACCAACGTACAATGGATTACCGGCCTTTGACGGACTTAGGTCTAGTATATTTAGTGCACAAGGATGGAAAATGCTACTTCATTATACTAGAATATCTTTGAGGCTTACGGTTTGGGTTATATTCGGGAAAATGAACATGCAAACTTTAAGTTACATTACATGTTCTTTGCTCCGTCTGTTCTTTGAGGTTTTGAAAGTGAACTTATTATGCAACGTATTTATCGATATCCTTAGTCCCGTGCCACATAGAAGTATAAAAATGTTTAAGTATAATACTAAGTTTAGAGTGTGTGTTGTAAACTTGATCTATTCAAGCTCGAGTCAAAAGCCATCAGCAGAAAAAATAATTAGTACCGCAGATGGGTATTTGTATTTAAAGATATTCCCTAACTTTAGTGTTATAATACTTATAATAGGGAATTTTCATATTGTTTCTACTCAGAATTCCGAGCCCGTTTCATCCTTAAAGAGAAAAAAAATGTCCTAAATTTTTTTGTCCACTTAGTCGCGTTTCCAATAGAAATATTATGACCATAACAAAACGGATTAACAAGAAATATATAAAGTTTTGGGGACACTTATTTTCTCGTATTAGGATCAAAAGAGCTCATGTAAAATGGAAATAATATTTAAAAATCCAAATTCTAAAATGACTTGCATTTTTGTAGGTACACTTAAATGGAAATTGCGCAGATATCAATATGAAACGCAGGTGTATTAATATACGTGTACATCCGATACGCATACCGTATGCGGGGACCGAGATTCTAATGACGTGCATTTGGGTGAGGTATATTGCAGTGGAGGCTGGAGAAAAGTGAACACACATTATGTCAGATAATTTTGCTGTACATTTTCTAAACTTTGCTTAAAAATATCTGAGTGGTACAATACAATAGAATACAAATACTCTTTATTGCACACCTCAATACAGAAACAGTACAAATAATACAATACATAAAGAAGAGGTAAACAACAGGCGGTCTTATCGCTAAAAAGCGATCTCTTCCAGACAACCTTTAGGTAGCGGAATTAAAAAAAAAATATGTACGGGATTCTATTGTGTACGGGATTTAAAAACGGATACCTAATTAATTTTTATTAGTTTAGCGTCCAGTTGACTCCTAAATAGGGATTTAGTAAGATATATGTACCTATAACACCCCAATTACATGTAACCATGACAACTGTGTATGTTCAGGCAAAAATAGATAAATTGAAATCCATATCAAAAGGGACCTTATGGCGGTTGGCGCTTACGTCGCGTAGCACCGCATTAGTATTTTTTTTTTTTTTTTTTTATATTTTTCAAAGGCACATATACATAATCAATTTTAAAGTTACTCGCCAAACTGCTTATGCGGTTTGTTGGCGAGACAGCGCTCATTTTTTACATTTTTATGCACCTAAAAAGGTACCGTACTTAACCCCTTACCGCATATGGCGCGCCGCTAATAATGGCGTAAGCGCCGACCGCCATAAGGTCCCTTCTGATTTGGATTGTCACGTCGTTGCCTTTCCAGGATTTGCTTGTAAATACAAACGGAAAACGCGCTATAAATAATGTATGGGTCTTGTTATCCGAAATAAATGATTAAATTAAATTAAATTAATTAAATTAAATTATAACATAAAATAGAAGGCTTATGATTATTATAATACTAGTATTCGTAAGCGTTTTCTTAAATTGAAGACATTAGAGTGGTTAATGTTGCATTTACATATAGTTAAGAAAACGCGCGGTACACCAATATTTCGTATGGAAATTGCATAAGTGATATTCCATATTTTTAATTAAATTGAAACTACTTACACTTTTTATACCACGCAGTGTACGCACGGCAATATCGCCGAGCCACTTGTTGGAATTGGAATCCCATCGTACACTGGCGTGCACTCGGCCGTTTGCTTCTGACATTGCACGCTTCTATTGGGTTCTGTTTTTGCTTTTTTTGCTTTTGAATATATGAGGGTGGCGATCGTTTTGATCGTACCAGCGTTGTGAATGTAAAGTGATTTATATTTAAAGTAATGGAGCTAAATATAGTTTAAATTGTAATTTTCCTAAACTTTTAGCTTGGTTTATGTCTCAGACATATGTCTAGAAGTCTAAAGGGGCCCACTGATTACCAGTTCGCCGGACGATATCGGCCTGTCAGTAATTCGCGATGGTCAGCTTTTGCGAATAACTGACAGGCCGATATCGTCCGGCGAACTGGTAATCAGTGGGCCCCTTAAGTTTTAAAAGTCCAACCCTCTGTTTTATAATATACTTATACAGTAAGATAAGAGACAATCGTTATAAGAGAATAAATTAATCTGTTCAGAGAAACCTTGGCTTCGACTTTACTTAAGTCGATAAAAACTAAGTACATTCAAAATTTAACAAAAATCCTTACACAGATCCGGGAATCATATTTTTGTTAAAGAAAGGCATAGTTATCATTTAAAAAAAAGTACATTTTATACACATTACAGGAATATAAAATGTGTTTAGTCTCTCGAAACAAGTTTATCTGTTACATCGCTACAATATTCTACACTGGCTTAAAATCCTTACTTCCCAAATAGGCTGTTTTACTGGCATAGTAAATCCCACCTTAACTTGTTATAAATAAAGTCGAGTCTACGGTAAAGCGTAATGTGTAGTCATTTTTTCACAGGCATGCATTGTTTCAAGCTGAGACGAAGTGTATTGTCATCGCTTACATAGTGCAGGCGAACGGTTGTCATAGCCTAGCTTTTATAAGTAGAAGGTCTTGTCTTGATGTACTACCTTGGTACTTCTGCTGTTTCTCTATATGTATTTAGAAAGAGTACCGAGATCATACTTTAGAATCATTAGATGGACTTAAACGATGTCTACGCGCCCTGAAGGTCAAGAAGAAAGCCTTCATTCTCTACAGATCCACCACAGATCTTGTGAGAATTTAGCCCCGCATGCCTACAATTTTAGCGACTTAATGGCGTATGGCAAGGATCAATCCGAAAAAACGTAGTGAAAACCATGACATGATTTCTAACTGAATTACTTATGAAAAAAATCGCACAAAAAAACTCATTTGTGCTGAACAGATGGTATTCGACTTTAATGCCGCTCCTTCACTATGTGTTCTGAACCGTTCTGAGCGAACAATCGTTCGTTCGGTTAATGAATGAAAATGAATGAATGGAAATCTTTATTTTTTATGCTACGGGGACTGCTTACCATCATGCGGGATTACCATCGTTTGGCACCGTCGTGGTAAAAAAAATTGGGAAGAGCACACATTTTCTCAAAACAAAATATTTGCTCAGAACACTAAGTGGAAAGCACGCAAGCGTTATGTCGATAGTATACTAACTGATGCTGGTTTTGGCCTGAGTCAAATACCTCCTTGCACTTAGTGAATAACTTACCAGCCGTGTGAGAGCCGAATGTGTCCGAATAGGATGCAATCTCGTTGCGTTGCATAGAGATGCAGGTTGAGTGAATAAAACGGTGTGACGGGATTCGGAAATAGGGAATTTTTTTCTAAATTTCTGAGTTCTTCTGTTGAGTCTTGAGACGTTTTCCTTTCTTAGTTTTATTTTTGTAGTTTAGGACGGAGAATTTTTATGTGCGGAGTGGATAAGGGATGATAAAACCAACTTATTCGATAGGTTCCAGGTGATTTCTGTTATAAAAGTGAATTCTGATTCTCTTAATAAAAGCCTGAGTATAAATAAATAAATATTTACAAATTGGCTTGTATTGAGGGTACTTAGACAACGATATATATATAATATATAAATGTTTATAAATACTTAAATACATAAAAAACACCCATGACTCAGGAACAAATATCCATGCTCATCACACGAATAAATGCCCTTACCAGGATTTGAACCCGGGACCATCAGCTTCGTAGGCAGGGTGACTACCTACTAGTCCAATATACCTCCATATGGATTTCATCCGTGAAATAAAATTTTCAACTCCATGTTCACCGCAAAATGGTGATAAGTTGAATTTAAAGAACTTCTTTCATATGGGAACTTCTTTAATTAATTGTATAGTAGCGGCAAAACATTTGTTAAAGATGCGATATGGATTAGATATGTCAGTGTCAACAGTGATAACGTTTCTTCAAACAAAGACGACGCTTTTCGACGAACACATCCAATCCACATCGTATCTTTAGGAAATTTCTTAAAGTTCGAATAAGGCCGTTAGTTATTGTTTAGTTTCTAACTTTAGATATCCCAAAGAGGATTGTATTCAGTGTCTCAGTTAGGAAGACGTGGAAACTCTTAATATTCAAAGCGAGTTTCCGACTGTTACGGTCGGTTGAGCAAATTGCTCGATGCAGTTATTGACAGGTAGAATCAACGGGCAGAAGCTATACAGTTTACCAAATAGAGTCAGACCAAGCTAAGTTGGCAACGAGTGCAAGTGCAAGTGTTAAGTAAACGTCATAATTTCATAGAAGTTTGACGTTTAAAATAACACTTGCACTGTCTGGGCTGTCAAAATGCTGCCAACTTATCTTGGTCTGACGCTATTTCGGCATGGCATTTATAATGACAAAGTGTGGCGATGTCATTATTGATGTCAAATTTCTATGAAAATATTACGTTTATAATGACACTCACTTTGTTCTATTCAAAACGGTGCAAAGTTAGCTTAGGCGGGCTCTAATATGTCATCAATAATAAAGTAGTTTGTAATACTGGCTGATACAAAAGAATTATGGATCAATGAAATAGTAAATTGTGTATTAAGGGCGGTAAACAAGAACTAACGAACAAGTGTTTAAAAGCCTAAGACTGTAATAGGTGTGGGTGAGCTCCGGATATGGAGAAGATCTGATTCTATTATTGTTAAAGACCGTTTCCATAGAAGGAAACGTGTTTCTATGGAGTGATCCAGAACTCACCAAACTTCACTACTGAAAAGTTCACAAATACCTTCGGCTAACTACAATCATAGATAGGGTCGCGGTTCAGGCCACTATGGAGTGAAAATAGGTATCCAAAAATTTAAGGTAGGACGCCAGGATACTACTCTCATCAAGCGCATGACATATCCAAATGAAAATCCCAAATTTATTTAATACACAGTTTATTACTTAAATATATATGACCCGCTACGGTCAACACGAGTTATTTATTAGTAAATAAGTAATACTAAATACTTCTTAGTGACACCACTATTTCTTGAAATTTACACTAAATACATCATAGACATCTCTGTGTCTACGGACAACAATATCAAAATTTGTCTTCCTAACATAACACTGTCTAAAGTAAAAGTTATGCCCCAACCTCCGGGGATGTTTAGCAGTAAGCAATTGCTCACAGGGATTACAGGTTACCTGTTCAGCGTAAAGGGTCCATATTTAACTAAAGGTATCTCATAAAAGTCTTAACTTCACGGACACTGCCAAGAAGAACGCTGCCACCGGATGGCACAGCCTTAGAGAACCAGGGTCCAGGAGAACCAGGGTCCAGAAAAAACCAGGGTCCAGAAAAAACCAGGGTCCAGGAAAAAAACCAGGGTCCAGGAAAAAAACCAGGGTCCAGGAAAAAACCCTAAGAACAAAGAAAATGTTCTAGGTTAAAAAAAAATTATGTTTTAACATGTTTAGCTTTATAGAAAAATTATATTTTAAACTGAGGCACAGCACGATTTAAATTACGGCAATGAAGCGATTAAACGACTTACCGGGGTTTATGCCGGGTCCATTATTTCCTATACCAACGACGGCGCCTGCAGACCGCGTGGCAAGACGAAGAGGTGGTTGACGTTACATTAGGTTTTGCTGGAAAATCCACATAAAACACTATATTAACCCATTTGCGAAAGGACACACTACCTCCGCCTTTCCTTCTTTATATATTTAAAAAGTGTGGAAACTCACCAAGTTATGTTAAATTGAAGGAAAAAGATTAGCAGCCGCCATTTTAGGTAGGCTCTAAGACGCTAAATTATGCACATTTTGGGACGAGCTGTAACAAAATTACATTAACGATTACTAACTTGAATTTACCACAGTTTTAGGAAATAAAACCTTCAAGTAGGTTACATACCCCTAAGATTGATTGCCGAAAGATTTTCTAATATACTTCACATCTTGAAGATCGATCGAACAATGATTTATCAAAATTCCAATCCGAGAAACCACAGACAAACTGATGAATGAAAACCTTCTCATTCAATGGATACCACAACTGACCGGTTTGACTCTCGGAATAATTCGAAATATCAACAATAAAAAGAGTTACTCATTTTAGGAAGCAAATAATACGGACTATATTAATAATTGGAAATTATAAAAAGATAAAAGAACCACAAGTATATGTTTATTGTCGTACAACAAGTGTGACCGACCGTCTGTTACGGAACCATGGACAAAAAAAAACCAAATGACATTGACAGCCGTCAGTGTCTACCGCTGAAATAAACAACTGCTCGGTTTTATCGAAATCATACTGTTAATACGTGGTATTTCTATGTTTTAAAATGTATTTCAATTGTGAAATGTATATACCACAACGAAAACAAAGTGCCTGTGTCCTAGCACAACGCAGGAACACGACATGGATGCGCAAAATGCAACGGAGTGAACGCACAGACTGACCTACCGCTCCGGTAAGTTTTGTCCACTCAATATAGCTAAAAGCGTATATGTAAAGTTGAAAATATCACTACAGGTCTCAGTCCTTGACTGACCCACTATGACATCCGTGTCGAAGACATTTCAACTACCAAATCTTACCAAAACAAACATACCATTTTCTAACCTATAAAGTACCTATATAATATGCTACTCAGCTGTTTATAACACTGGGTGGATACCCCAAAGTGTTACAGTTCATCTTTAGTTGGGTTAAAAAAAAAATTTTGAAAAAAAAATTTTTTTTTAATGCTATACGCCCAATAGGAAGTGAACACCTTAACCTACGAAACGTAAATAAGAAACCATCGATAATCTATAAAGAAAAACAAGTCTTACAACCAAAGTTATACCTATGACTTGGTGAATGATCAGTTCGACCAAGGAAATCTAATGACTAATTTTGGTTCGAACCTTCTTATTCCTAGTGCGCGCTTTCCTAAACCTAAAAGAAAACGTCAAAGACGGCAACGTTAACAACCTTCCCTTTATTAAAGAAATTGCCTATCACCGACAGTAGTGGAAATATGTAACAAGCTGCATTCTCTAGCTATTACACAATTCCTAAAATTACAAACAAAAGTTCAGTTACAGCATAGAGTTTAGCGAGAACGTAGTCCTTTTTTCAATAATTAATAGTATTTCATGTAATAGGCCCGTTTAGGGTTTATAAGTAAAGTAAGTTTCTGCAGTTTATTCAGATTATTTAAAGTTTTATGTCTTTATCAGGACACGTGAAAGATTAATGTTGGTCCGTGTGCACCCGGTACCAATAAAAAACAAAAACATGGAACAAATACCCAGTCTGATGAAAACCAGCTTGTGCCAGGTCGCATTCAGTTTAGTAGGTACGTTCAATATTTAGTATCACATAGGATATTTTCAAGTGTAAGTATCCAATTGGTGTTAAGACGAGTACCGCTAACAAGACGGCTCGGCTTCACCAGGACGTACAATGTCTTTTATATGGAAGTTACCTAGAAGTTTTCCTTCTAAGGATTTTAAAGAGTATACAAGAGGACTCAATTTTTTATGAATGACACATTTGTCATAACGGGGCGCTAATTTAGCAGAAAAATGTTTTGCTGCATTTGACAATGGGAAACATCTTTTATAAACGATTTGTCCTTCTTCCAGTTCTACGTGACGCTTCCTCATGTTATAATACCTAGCATTACGTTCATGGGAGGCAATCAACGAGTTACGCACCTTTTGAAATACAGTTTTGAGCTCTTTAAGTCTTTCAGAAAAAGCACCACTGGTATCTAATTCGAGCGCGTTTTGATCTATGGGACCTTCGCTATTATAAAGGGAACCATCTAGAATCATTTGACGACCATGTGTTAAGAAATACGGTGTATTTTTAGTTACTTCGTGACGAGCTGTATTCAACGCACATTGTATTTCCGATACGTTCTTATCCCAGTTACGGTGATCAGAACGCACGTATGAGGCAATGGTTCTTACTAGTTCACGGTTCACTCGTTCCGTTTGATTCGTCTGAGGATGATACCTAGGGTTATAGAAAATATGAGGGACATCATATTTGGACATTAAGTCTCGAAAGTCTTTGGAAATAAATTGAACACCATTGTCGCAGAATATATATTTAGGAACCCCATGTATAAGGAATATCCCTTTTTCCATACACTTAACAATAGCTTTAGCAGTTATGTTGCGTAGTGGAAACAAAGTCACATACTTACTGAAATAATCAGCACATACGAAGAGATACTGATTTCTCAGATAAGATGGAGGAAAGGGACCAAGAATATCACAAGATATTGCTTCGCCTGGCGACGATATACGTCGTGGATTACCCATCAAACCAGGACGAGCTAAGTTAACAGGTTTATAAGTTTTACAAATTTCACAAGAGTCGACGTATTCCTTCACGTCCTGAAATAAAGTAGGCCAATAATATATGTCGGCTATTTTGGAATGAGTTTTACCCACGCCAAAATGACCTGCTGTAGGATCATCATGACACTTATTTAGGACTTCATTACGATGCTCATAAGGAAGTACCAGCTTCCAGTCAAATTGAGCTGTCAGACGATACTTATTCTTAGAGTAACGGAAGAGTTTATCATTTTCAATTTTAAAGTTGGGAAAGAGAGTAGGTTTTTCAGACACCTTTCTATATAGATCAAGATACCAAGGATCTTGAATAGTAGCAGAATTTAAAGAACTAACGTGAATACGAGAAAGACAGTCAGGTATGACATGTTCTTTGCCCTTCCGGTGAATTATTTCAAAATTAAATTGACTCAATCTACACGCCCATCTATTTAATCGTCCTGTAGGGTTTTTTAAGTTTTGAAACCATTTTAAAGATGCATGATCTGTTACAATATAACATTTTCTCCCTTCTACATATGCACGAAATTGCTCAAGACCATAAATCACAGCTAAGAGTTCGCGCTCAGTAGCTGAATAGTTCGTCTCTGGTTGGTTAAGTGTGCGGCTGCAGTAGGCAATAGGATGATCGACTCCATTAAAAGGTTGAATCAGAACAGCGCCTACGGCGTAGGAAGATGCATCCGTATGGATATAGAAGCATTCATTAAAGTCGGGACATTTAAGAATAGGAGAAGACACTAAGGCAGATTTAAGTATGTTAAAAGAATCGTTGACTTCATCTGTCCATTCAAATTTTACTTTCTTACTCGTTAAGCGAGATAAGGGACGAGCTATTTTTGCGAAATTATTAATGAAACGTCGGTACCAACCGCACATTCCCAGAAAACGTTTAATATCCTTAGCATCTTTGGGAGTAGGAAAATTTAAAATTACATCAATTTTAGACGGATCGGTTCGCAGACCGTATCGATCAACTAAATACCCAAGATATTTAAGTTCACTCCTACAGAAGGATGATTTTTTCATGTTAATAGTTAAGTTTGCCGATTTTAGTTTTTCAAAAACGGCATTGAGCAACCTTATATGTTCATCAAAATCGGAAGTCTGCGAACCGCCAGTTCATGTGCCATTTCGTCTTTATGTAAATGTATGATTTTACATCCCGCATTTAGGAAATCCATTTTTTAAGATTGATATTTAATATCAGAAGTAAGTCAGTGTCAAGTTTTGAATTGCAATATTTTAAAGTTAAGTTAAAACTTAATTAGATTTTAACCCTTTTAAAGTATTTTAAAATAGTGAGAAAATTTCTCTTATGTAAGGCTAATTATTTAGCGTAGTATAGTTTTATTTATAAGTTGGTTAAATTTATAAGTTTAACCTCCAACTCAAGCAACCATTTAAAACAATAACTTGCAATCCCTTTTACATAAAATAACCTTAATACCAAAATAATGCAAAAATGTTTCACTTGGACATGTCATACTCCATAGGCCATACGTTGGGCATGCCACTGTAATAGGTGTGGGTGAGCTCCGGATATGGAGAAGATCTGATTCTATTATTGTTAAAGACCGTTTCCATAGAAGGAAACGTGTTTCTATGGAGTGATCCAGAACTCACCAAACTTCACTACTGAAAAGTTCACAAATACCTTCGGCTAACTACAATCATAGATAGGGTCGCGGTTCAGGCCACTATGGAGTGAAAATAGGTATCCAAAAATTTAAGGTAGGACGCCAGGATACTACTCTCATCAAGCGCATGACATATCCAAATGAAAATCCCAAATTTATTTAATACACAGTTTATTACTTAAATATATATGACCCGCTACGGTCAACACGAGTTATTTATTAGTAAATAAGTAATACTAAATACTTCTTAGTGACACCACTATTTCTTGAAATTTACACTAAATACATCATAGACATCTCTGTGTCTACGGACAACAATATCAAAATTTGTCTTCCTAACATAACACTGTCTAAAGTAAAAGTTATGCCCCAACCTCCGGGGATGTTTAGCAGTAAGCAATTGCTCACAGGGATTACAGGTTACCTGTTCAGCGTAAAGGGTCCATATTTAACTAAAGGTATCTCATAAAAGTCTTAACTTCACGGACACTGCCAAGAAGAACGCTGCCACCGGATGGCACAGCCTTAGAGAACCAGGGTCCAGGAGAACCAGGGTCCAGAAAAAACCAGGGTCCAGAAAAAACCAGGGTCCAGGAAAAAAACCAGGGTCCAGGAAAAAAACCAGGGTCCAGGAAAAAACCCTAAGAACAAAGAAAATGTTCTAGGTTAAAAAAAAATTATGTTTTAACATGTTTAGCTTTATAGAAAAATTATATTTTAAACTGAGGCACAGCACGATTTAAATTACGGCAATGAAGCGATTAAACGACTTACCGGGGTTTATGCCGGGTCCATTATTTCCTATACCAACGACGGCGCCTGCAGACCGCGTGGCAAGACGAAGAGGTGGTTGACGTTACATTAGGTTTTGCTGGAAAATCCACATAAAACACTATATTAACCCATTTGCGAAAGGACACACTACCTCCGCCTTTCCTTCTTTATATATTTAAAAAGTGTGGAAACTCACCAAGTTATGTTAAATTGAAGGAAAAAGATTAGCAGCCGCCATTTTAGGTAGGCTCTAAGACGCTAAATTATGCACATTTTGGGACGAGCTGTAACAAAATTACATTAACGATTACTAACTTGAATTTACCACAGTTTTAGGAAATAAAACCTTCAAGTAGGTTACATACCCCTAAGATTGATTGCCGAAAGATTTTCTAATATACTTCACATCTTGAAGATCGATCGAACAATGATTTATCAAAATTCCAATCCGAGAAACCACAGACAAACTGATGAATGAAAACCTTCTCATTCAATGGATACCACAACTGACCGGTTTGACTCTCGGAATAATTCGAAATATCAACAATAAAAAGAGTTACTCATTTTAGGAAGCAAATAATACGGACTATATTAATAATTGGAAATTATAAAAAGATAAAAGAACCACAAGTATATGTTTATTGTCGTACAACAAGTGTGACCGACCGTCTGTTACGGAACCATGGACAAAAAAAAACCAAATGACATTGACAGCCGTCAGTGTCTACCGCTGAAATAAACAACTGCTCGGTTTTATCGAAATCATACTGTTAATACGTGGTATTTCTATGTTTTAAAATGTATTTCAATTGTGAAATGTATATACCACAACGAAAACAAAGTGCCTGTGTCCTAGCACAACGCAGGAACACGACATGGATGCGCAAAATGCAACGGAGTGAACGCACAGACTGACCTACCGCTCCGGTAAGTTTTGTCCACTCAATATAGCTAAAAGCGTATATGTAAAGTTGAAAATATCACTACAGGTCTCAGTCCTTGACTGACCCACTATGACATCCGTGTCGAAGACATTTCAACTACCAAATCTTACCAAAACAAACATACCATTTTCTAACCTATAAAGTACCTATATAATATGCTACTCAGCTGTTTATAACACTGGGTGGATACCCCAAAGTGTTACAAGACTAAGGCGAGGGCTTAATTAAATTGAATTCGTTATTCTTGTAACGCCCGTGGCACACACAATGTTTTTCATCACACTTGTGAGGAAAAAACTCTATTTTAACCGAAAAAATTCTTAAATACGGTTATATTTCAAACATTCGTTTGCCATATTATTTTTGATAGGTTAGCCATTGAAGGCACCTATCCGGCATACAGCCACGATTGAAAATGAACCGGCTATTAAATTAGTCAAATTAAATATTTATATAAGTAAATACACAATAACATATAATTTATAAACCTCAGTGTTTTAAAAGTAAAACTCATTTATAAGTACTTGAAAAAAACATTATTCCCAATATGCCCATGGGCGTAATGGGAAAAAAAAGATTACGCCCGTGGGCATAATACAGCTCATTCTATCTCAGCATGCAGTACATTTACACACATCCTTATTCGTTGGATTTGGATTCAATTTGGCTGGTTTCAAGAGCTTGTTACGTGAAATTATGAAGTATTGAATATGGTGAAATTGCGTTTATACTGTACAGAATACGGAACTCTATCTGTCCACCAAATTTATCGAAGCCGAAAAAAAATCGACTACAAAATAATAATCAGTCCAATTTCTCAACGTATTACCTATTGCAATATTTTTTTTAAATTCATTACTGACAATAACAATATACATAATGGATATATACAGATGATTACTATAAGTAGCTTATCTCTAAAATGGGCCCTATTACAATATTACATTCAATTACTTATTGAAGATACTTATTTCCTTTGTTGCAGGACGTGATACACACAATAAGCACACCACACGGGCAGGTGCAGAGGATCGTCGTGTTCAAGAAAAATGGCGTCCAGGCCATGGTTGAATATCCTTTACAATAGATTATACACCTTATACTAAGTACTGGTGGGTCGAAATTTGATTGGGGAGTACTTTACGTCATAGGCATTTTGGCGTACAAACGAAGTCTGTAAAGCAAGCTTTAAATAATGATATTATTACAAAAAATATATACAAAGAGCAGTAAGATACAAGTCGTCAAGTACTAACTAGTAGAGTAGTACAGTCACGTTCACGTTTGAAAACATCGACACGATCGAAGTGCCAAAAATATGTATAAGTACGAGTACACGACTTTATGGCTCATATATTAGGATAGTGTATAAATATTTATGGCACTTTGTCCATATCGATCTTTTCAAACGTGACCGTACATAGTAGTTTTGTTGTTCCCCTCTTTTAATAAATAAATAAATATTTGGGGACAATCTTACACGGATCTACTTAGCCCCAAACTAAGCAAAACTAGGCAAGCAAAGCTAATGTTTCTTAATACGCATATACGAGCAGAGTTGCGTGAAAGCATTAGATTACCTTTCAAAAACTGCGCTAAGCATAATTTGAAAACTATAAATCCTAATTACATTTATAATTAATTTTATTTGTAGAATACTTCTCGAAGATTACATTGCTCATTGACAGTTTTGTTGTACACTTAAACCGTTTTTCTAAAAAAAAAAAATTAAGGACAATTTGTTAGTTGTGGATTTCATTCATTGCAGCTGGGTGTCCATCCTGCGACAAGTATACCTTGTTTATATTTTATTTTGAATGGGATTATATCTTGAGCTGAGAACCATTATTTCCATATTTCGCAGTTTATCCGATTTACGGACAGACGTAATATAACAATACGAAAAACTACCTCTTTCTGAACCTGACCGACCCCCTTCATTCGGAATAAATCCCAATATGCGCTTAAACTTATGGACACTGAGTCTTCCAGCTTGTCAAACATAGTTTATTGCAGTATTAGCGAATTTCAATGCAATATGAACTCTAAGTACGGGTACTGTGAGTTTTAAATAGCTTGACGTGTATGAAAGGATTTCGAGAGGTATTGTTGCATTTGTAAAGAATGTGCAATTCAAAGGATTTTGTCGTTTAATGTTTAGGAATGAAGAGCCATATTTGTTTGTGATTTAGCGTTTTGCTAATTGTTCTTCAAAACACCCTTTTTATAGATATAGGAATAGAGGGGAGAGCGATAATTGTGAAGGTAAATAGAGGAGGCAGATTGTAAGCGACAATACATTTTCGATATGACACGACACAATACTACTCTTTAGACCGTTCGATGGTCCTATTGTTATTTTAATCTGCTCTCTTCTTCCTCGCTTTGTCCTGGCATTTTACGTCTCATTCTTCGAATTGGGACGTAAGTCTTAGACAAACGAGTTTTCGCGTAAAAATTACAAGTTCGTTTAATAAATTACATGTCAAGTCAAAGTTGTTTGGTTGATTGGATTCCATTGTTAGCAAATATAGCAAGATAATACAGGATTCTTATTTAAGGAACCCTAAACTTTGACCTGTGTATTTTAATCTAGAATTGTATGTAACTAGCATAATTTCAAATGGACCTGTGTGACCTTTTTTTTATTTAGCCCGTTATAGCGTCCCACTGCTGGGCACAGGCCTCTCTGTGGCCCAGTATTTTTTTATTACCAATGAAGAAACTGAACTGAACTGAATAGGTAAATCCTCCCACATGAAATAAAATTTTCTTGACTAATGTTAGCGATTCTAAAAAAATCTCTCATCTGGCAATCTTTCCGATAAATTCGCGTTTAATAGTCAAACATAAAAAACAAATGAAGAATTCATATAAATAATGAAATTATAAATATTATCAAAAACACTTAAGCGTCGCTCTCTATTAATAAGATCGTAAATTAGAGTATATTTTTACGAGGTCATAAACCTTACTAGACGCACGCGCACGTTGGTTACATTAGGGCGGAAAAATGATGTATCAATATATAACGATAAATCATCATCACTATTTTCTGAGATTTTCTTATTTTGAAGAACGAATGGTTTTTTGGTAGTCTTAACTCTCTCAGCTCTTCATTTTCGTTAGAAAATTGGTAGGTATAGTAAAGTCCTATTAACAATATTAAGCTTTAGAGTAAGCTTCATGATTTAAAGTAATTTCTAAATATTACGGTATTTTGAAAAAAATGTGTGTCATTAAAAATAACTATCCACCCGCCCCGGCTTTGCACGTTCTACACAAAACCTCAACATATTATACACTTAATTCTTCCTCAAGGATCACTATATTGATAGGTGATAACCGCATAAAAATCCATTCAGTAGTTTTTGAGTTTATCGCGAACAGACGCGACGGGGGATACACACAGACAGACGCGGCGGGGGACTTTGTTTTATTATAAGGTGTAATGATGGAGCTTGAACTGCTCCAGTGTATCTAAATGAAATATTTAAAGAAAAACGGTTACACTCAGTACACTTAAGTAAATTAGTCGTCGTTGTTTCCACGGAGTGCAGCCGTCGCGAGTACTCAAGCCTGAGGAAGGAGCCCCGATGGTTTCTAAATTATGTCGCCAATAGGCCCAATAGCGACAAATAATTTAAGTGAGTGTGGACGTTTTTCTTTGAATATTTTAAAATATGTCTCACGAAAGTTTGATTTCGAATAGTGTATCAATATTAAGAATTCATTGAAATGCTATTTTATGAAAAAAGTGCAAAAACATTTAAATTGGTCATACAAGTTTCCGATTGCTTACCGTTCAAGAAATATTTTGGGGATATTTTCACTGTAGGTTAATATTTTTAAATAGGTAATTTACTGTCGGACAGTAAAAATAATTAATTAAAAAACACAAAAAGAATATCGAGTCGAAAGGATCGTAAATCTATCGACTTAGCAACATCACTAACGGATATAGTCGATAAAGGTGTAAAACTTTTAACACCTCCGTCTAACGAGCGCGTGTCTTGATCTATTTAAACTTTAAATATAACGCTATTGGGACCGTGCGAAGTGCGTGGTGGGGGTAAGTAAAGCGATCCCAGCGCATAAAGTGGTAAAAATTTGAACTAACTGCGGATAGCGTCTTTAACATTTCGTACAATTATATGGCTCGAAATGAAACTTTGATTTACGATTACTCCTGAAATATTAATTTAAATTGTATGGTGTAAGGGACCATTGTAATCTGTATGAAATGCTTAATGTAACTGACGTATTTATTTTGATAATTGTTAATAATGTATCCATGTAAATAGCTTTGCAAATGCCACATATTACGTGATCTTTTTCTAGAAGTTAAGAATGGATATAGTAAGTTATCCTTAAAAGATAGACATTTCACATCGCGGACTTTTTTGTAGACCTATGAATGAGAAACAACCCCACCATACATTGTGTTGTTATAGCTCAAACGGATTAGGCAGCGTTTTCGATGAAAGCTCCTAGCCAGCGTGATTTTTTCCGACAACATCGTTATATTTCAAACAATTTACACAAAACCTTAACAAGTTATATACTTAAGCCTTCCTCAAGAATCACTCTATTGATAGATGAAAGTCGTATGAAAATCCGTTCAGTAGTTTTTAGTTTTGGAGTAGTTTTATAAGATGTAGTGAATTGACGTTTTCCCCTATAATTGCGGACACTAGGTTGCGTGACAGTCGTGCACGCTCCCAATTGTCTAAACGAAAAAAAAAAAAACAAGATGGCGATGACACGTAAATGAGATTTGATTACTGAATGGTTAGTAATAAATAAATACTGGACAATCTTACGACCGGACGACCGGTCTGGCCTGGGTAGTGACCCTGCTTATAAAGCCGATGGTCCTGGGTTCGAATCCCGGCAAGGGCATTTAATTGTGTGATGAGCACAGATATTTGTTCCTGAGTCATGGGTGTTTTCTATGTATTTATGTATCTATATTAGATATAATCGTTGTCTGAGTACCCACGAGACGCCTTTTGAAGTTACTGATACTGTGGAACTTAGTCAATATGTGTAAGAAATAGTAAGAATGTCTTAAAATATTTATTTATTACACAAATGAAATCGACCTACTCACACAGTAAGCTCAAACAGGTAATCAAACAGCCTAACTGAATGTAAGTAAATTTTGTTGACTGGAATATTTGAAATAGGGTCAATGAAATTTTTGTTGTTAATTAATCCTAGAGGGCCTTTTTTAATACCACGACGATGGCAAACAAGCATACGGCCCGCCTGATGGTAAGCAGTCACCGTAGCTTATGGACGCCTGCAACACCAGAGGCATTACATGCGCGTTGCCGTCCCTTTAAAAACCTGTACACTCATTTTTTGAAGAACCCCATACTGTAGCCCCTCGGGAAAACCTCGGCAGGAAGCACATTCCACAGCCGAAGTGATCAGGCTCTCTAATCTGGAAAATAAATATATTAATGTCAGCATATCTGAATCTCGGCAGTGAAAATCGCAGGCATCCTTTAAGTTCATTTGTAAGCATATTTTATTGATTATAATTAAAAAGATATCTATCAAATTCACTGCCCTTAAGTTAAATTACTAATAATAACTATTAGTTTATTACGATTCCTGCAGACAAACTGTTAAAACAGTTTTGGAGATCTTTATAAAATGAAAATTATTTTTATATATTAATAAGTAAATAAAATAATAAATACGCTGTTAACGAATAACGGTGTGAATTATTTTTTTATTTACTACATCGGTGGCAAACTAGCATAGGTATTGCCCGCTAAAGACATCCCCGGGTCTAATTTTTTTAAATACAAAATTTTCTGAAACATTTCGCGCGTAGTGACAACGACTAATATTCTTATGTTATTAACCTTATTTAGTAATGTACATACTATATAATTTAAATTCCAATTAATTAAATTAGATTAGATACATTTGTTACCCAGTTATCATACTATTTACACAAGGTACACATACTATTTGCATTACCTTTGTACCACTCCTTCATAGAATATACCACATAACCCTGTTAACCCACGCAAACACAATATAGCACACATGCCTTCTGTCTCAAAGGAACATCTAACATCGTTACGTGGATTGGAACCGGTGATGCGACATCCTTTTAAAGAGTTTAAGGTTCTAAGTATTACGAAATCGATATGTTAGATGATACCTTTCGGTTTTAAAGCGATGCGAAGGAAGTTTAGAATGAAACTACTTACTCGAAAGTAAAGAGAGTAGAATTTAAGTCTGTTTTGGACGCGGATACTTTTATTAGCATTTGCAATGTTTAATGTATTTCGTACGTAATTCATAACAAATGAATCCCAAACCGCATAATAACCTATAAGATTAGGTGCGACTTGTGTTTGTTGTGGGTACTTATTCTAAGAGCTGCAGGCGTATTGTGGATAGATATATCCACGTGATAAAATAGCCGTCACTTTTTAACACCGGGCGATTGAAAGTGCGCGACGCTTTATCACGCTGTCACTTAGACAAGAACGACCATTATAAACGTGCTGATTGGTCATTGTAGTTAAGGCTTGAACACAATGACTATGGAAATAAAGATTTAATGAATATACCAAATTAATCTTAAAACTTAGTCCACAGTTGACTAATCGATATAAGTACACGCAACTATACAAGAAGAAACTCTAAAAGCTACATCATAAAGTCGCATATCGTTTGATCGAACAATGTTACCGGGCAATATCGTAAACAAACGGCGCGTGAGTCACAGCGAATAAAAATAAACAAAACAGATCCATGCAAATGTACGTTGTTGTTGCTATCGCTTGCCTAGTGAAACTTTAAGATCGGCCAGTATATATAGCTCTACGGGATTTCAAGTATTAATTTTTACCAGACATAAAAAATACAAAACAGATCCATGCAAATGTACGTTGATGTTGCTATTGCTATCGCTTGCCTAGCGAAAGGTTCGAACGGACCATTTGTAATGGCGACTTAGGGCCTGTTTCTCTAAAGCTTGTAGCTTGTAATACAAGTAGAAGATCCTTTCTAACAAAAGTGAGATCAGCTTGTATTTTATTTATTATAATTATTTATTACAGGTAACAAGCTTTTGAGAAACGGGCCCCTGGTATTTTGAATATAATATACGCACCAGAGTTAAAAATAAACAAAACAGATCCATGCAAATGTACGTTAAGTTGTTATTGCTTTTTTACATCTATTAATGAGGATATTTAGAATACGTCCCCATAGTAGCAATATCGCCATCAAAAAGGCGTTTAACACTAAGTAACAATAAAAATGTTTTTTTTTTTTCAATTTGCATTATACTCTGAAAACAAGGCGAATTCCAGAAAAGTTTATAGGACATTTTAGTCTTAAATGTGACCAGGAATACACTATTGGAATCTTTCGGGTTCCTCTTTTTAGGGTTCCGTACCCAAGGGGTCAAACGGGACCCTATTACTGAGACTTCGCTGTCGGTCCGTCCGTCTGTCACCAGGCTGTATCTCATGAACCGTTATAGATAGACTATTGAAATTTTCACAGATGATGTCTTTCTGTTGCCGCTATAACAGCAAATACTAAAAACAGAATAAAATAATTATTTAAGGGGGGCTCCCATACAACAAACATATATATTTTTTTTAATAATGGTACAATGGTATCCTTCGTGCGCGAGTCCAACTCGCACTTGGCAGGTTTTTTAGTGCAACTCAAAAGGTTTTTGCGTGCAATTTTTGTAGGTTTTATCCAAATACTAGTAGCAGTAAAGAAAGTAAGCGTTATTGTATTGTACGATCTATCCTTTGAATTTTATATGAAGATAAGGCATTTTTTTGTGAACTAGTTTTATTGTTTTTTTTTTAAGTGTTCCAATTTTATTAAAAGAGGATAGAATGAATAGGATCCTTTTCCCTAAATAACGTCAAATTGAAAACTTAAACTACACAACATTCGAGGTCATGTTACGTCGGTTCGCCCGATCAACCATCGGAACACGCCGCTAGGCACAAACAGAAATAAACAAACGAGAGTCGCGGCCGATTTATCGCAACAGGCGGTGGCAGACGCGGGACGCGCGCCGCCGGCCGCCTGTTGCACCGCAGCGTAAACTTGATATTCGGATGGCAACTGCATTATTATTGCGTATTACTGCTGCGGTATTGACACTAGAGCTGTAACAGTCAATTTCTTAAGGCCTTTCGTAAGGCCTGAGTGGACGCTAGAGGCGTGCAGCGGGGCGGGGCGTGCGGCGTGCATGTTAAACAAATGCAACCGTATAGGAGCGGTCTTAGTGCACGCTGCTCAAACCACTTGTGAGCCCGACGCCACGCTGCACGCCCCGCCGAACGCTCTACTTCGAGCGTCCACTCAGACCTTACACTGACACATTCACTGCCAGCGGGCGGGTTCTATGTTTGTAGGCGCTTTTCGCTACATACGGGTTTTCCCGTGATATCGGTTACGCTCGTAGCACGTAGCTCGCGCAGGCACTGAATCTGTTAACATGATAAGAGCGAGGGAGTTGCGAATCTTGATCTTGATTTTATCAGGGTATGTATTAATATGGGTTGATGTTTTCGTGTCATGTTGGCCACCAAAGCGTTTTTATTGCTGAGCACTTAATGAATAGGTGTTAAACTATTATTTTAGAGCCCGGATAAAATAAGCTACTGAAGCTACATAATATATTTCAGATCCCTTAAAAGTACACAATGAAAATTCGCATTTGGGTCATAATAGTTTTTCAAACGTTTTAGATTTTTTCTTGTTCCATACGTTTTCGTCCAATTGTAAACGTATTTGTTTTTTTACGCATTAAGTGTCTACTTTAAAAAAAAATGCCTCACCTGTACAGACAAAATTTAGATAAAATTAATACGTTTCAGTGTGACTGGCGTCCTCAAAATGAAGGTCGTACCATGAACCCTGCTGACCGAAAGATACACGCTTTTAGAGTACCACGCGATACGCACAAATTAACCTGAAATATCTCACGATTATGCAATACGTTTCATTTTATAAAACATTAGAACTTTTATTGATATATATCAGTATAAAGGTTTTTGTTTATAATCTGCGAGTTATCCAACCGCAGTAAGTCTTCTTTCCGTATTTTTTAGTTTCATTTTAAGCTTTGTCTACTTCGTCAGAACGTCGACTTTTGTTTGTGATTCTTGATCTAATTTCACGCTTGTTTCAGTTATTTATCACGCTGTCTCAGAAGTCTAGAATTCTAAATCGTCTGTCTGTCTGTGCGTGAAATGAGGTGTAAAATATTGTTGTTTGTTTAGAGAAGTAATGCAATCGGAATGCTGAAGCGAGTTAGTGTTACGATCACTGCCAATGACATAGGATAAATTTATGGTAATGTAAGTACAGTTGAGAGTCATTATTTGCAATTTAGTATAATCGAACTAGGGCAAAGCGTAGTGTGTGTAGGACTCACTTCGTGACGAGGTGAGTGAAGACCTATTAGTGAATTTTCTGTTCATTTAAATATTAAGTTGTGTATAATAAAAGGAATGTGTCTAACTATGGTGGAAGGGAAACACTCGTTGTAGATTTCTTATTTTATATAATTTTTCTTGAATCAGCAAGATCACAAACATCGACTACCATTAATGACTGCCACCTTCGGAATGCTCGCCTGCAGATTTTTTTCATCGTGCAAGGCGATAGTTCTGAATTCAAATATATAATTGTCGCCAGTTATCTTCAAAAAGACTCTGAAGGTTGGAAACTGTGCTCTTTTTGTGCTAATAATTTTCTTCTTATCTTGATATGTGCTTCGTTTCGCCCTTTAGAAATTGACCTCCTCCTGGACTGGTGCAGTCTAGTCTAGGTCATATGACTCCCTCACTCTACCTTCGACCAAGCGAGTGTGAATGAGAAGTTTTACGACCCCGATCGTCAGTTTGGTTTGCGTCTACTATAATATATAAACTGCTTATAACCCTCTTCCTTTGACTTTGCGGTCTCCGTTATCTTCAGGTCAAAATGCGCAGTTTTTTATTCTTCGTGAAGGAAACAAGCCACTTTTCACTGAAAACTCTAATTAATCGCCACTCAAAATTCAGATTAGAATTTTATATCCTCTCACCTACATTAATCTTAAAATGAGGCCGATTCCATTTGAAAAATTTGATATGCTTTCTTCTTATTTTGAGACCTTGAATCAGCGTGAGTCGTCAACTCTGATTGGTTCTCGGAGTCGTATCATAAGGCAACTCGCTCGCTCTTATTGGTTGGCGTGAGATCATCATTATTCGCTTGCTCTTTTCCTATCACTTGGGGTCAACGCAACATGTCTTTATCCTCCATACCTCTCAGTAGTTCGTCATCTCATAAATCGAATTTTTCTTTGATTTTCCCTTCCTCTTACATCCCTCCACATTCATTCCCAATATCTTTCGCGTCACTTTACTTTCGTTCCTCCACATCACTAAGCCACGAGCTATACCAGATTTTTTTTAAGATTAGAATTTTTCTAACCTCAAAAGTACTTAAAATATTTAAGTTCTTCCCCCGAAATGCTAGGCTTCCTATGATATCTAATATTGCGGTACAATAATATGTAAATGACACTATAAATCAGTGCATAGTTACTCAGATTTAATTCGGGAGGGTAAAGTTACTTATTACTTAGGTTATAAAATTTGTAATCTGAAAAAAAACGGGTATAGTCGATTTGAATCTTAAATAAATAAAAATAAAAATGAAAAATAAACATTCTTTAAAAAAATAAAATCAAAATCTTAGGTTTTCAAATTAAGACTTTAACCTTATCAAAATTTAAAAAGAGAATTGGCGTCATGTTTTATGATGGATCGTGTTGATTGAAACAGCAAATTTATATTCCGCGCCGTGTGAAGTGACGGCGCAGCATTAAATATAATAAAATATCGTTATTTGCCGGTGAAGAGTGATGGCTCATTCCGAATTTATATCGTCGGATGCTAATTTTATTGAAGTGTTTTAAATTAAACTTTTAGATTCTTGCCAATTTTTTCACAAAGCATTTTTTAGTTTTTATCGTGTTTTAATTTATTGAGAATAAAAATGACTACAGCTACTCGATTTAAAACTTCAAAGAGATTTACATTTTTTTTTTTATTTTTTTTTGTATATTTAAGGATTAATAACTGTCAATAACAATACCGGGTTTACCACTTTACACTATTACCAAAACAAGAACTTGTAATATGTTATTATTTTGTATGTTTACTATTTACTAAAATCGTAATATTAGATATCTTTTTGTAGAAATAGCAGTTAGTATATTTCATATAAAAGGTTAATAATTCATTTTCAGTATATCGCTTAATTTTTGTTATATTTTTACTGGCTTTAACTATTCCTTTACTGGCACAAGCATGTATAAATAATTTCTAAATAAAATTGCTCTTGCGGTATCCAATTATTAAACCACCATCTTTCTTTTTGCATAAAAAAACTCATTTCGCCTTTGTGAGCGTTTTATTCTTTCTTGAAAATTCTGAAATATTCATGCTTTATCTGCTATAATTCTAGCAAATTCATAAATAAAGCTTTTCTCAATATCTGTAATCGAATAGCTATTCTAGTGCAGTGATCGAATCCAGCACTGGAATGCTATATTCCAGTAGCATTCTAGTGAACCAAAACTGGAATATAATCATTCCAGTCCAGTGACCAGAATGATGGTCTACTTTTGATTCCAACTCGTAATCAATCCAGTCTTGGATTAAACGTTATATAGTGAAAACGTATTGTTTTTTTTGGTAACACTTTCCATAAATTCACTCGATCATGAAAATAACTGGAATTAATGTAAACGATTCGATCCAGTTCAGTGCTGGATTCGATCACCGGACTGGAATGCTACTGGAATAGATGTGAACGGGACATTACTTCGCTGGCGCGATGAACCAAAATTAAACTTGGCCACCAACAGAAGAGCTCGCCATTTTGTTCGGTTTCGAAATAAAATTTAGACATCTAAAATATTATTTAATATGTTAAAGGAGAATGGGCAATTTGTCCCATGGATGTATACTGTTGAGACATATCTCGTTTGAAAGGGTTTACTCTTAGCATTATTTTATTGTATGACACCAACTTTGGATAACTTGCAGGGACTGAGCAATTTAAAAAAAAGAGTGGCCAATATAAACGGTTGTTTTACAAAGTACTTGTTATGTAGCCGGTTGTTAGGTGTTTTGTATGAAAGAATATGAGAAATTCTAGATTTCTGTTTACCACTACTTACGTTTAAGTACGTACAGGGCTGGAATTAGTTGATAAAACATATGCTTGAATTAAAAATACTGCTATTAAACACTGAAACTTGCTTGTATACTCAAGCCATATATATCATTTAAAAGACATTTTTATAAGGTATTTTAATATATATATACTTGCACTCAAATGCTTGCAGGGGCGGTAATAAAACTAGTTTTTTTCGTTAATTAAGTGTGGTAAATGCCGCTTTGTTTGTTCTACCTGGCACTAGATGGAGCCTTGGTAGCCGTTTGGGTAATTTTTACTAGTGGTATATACAATTGAGTCATATCCTATTTGGAAGGTCTTCAATTAAGCATTAATTACTTATATGACACCAAAGACCGAAAGTGTCCAGGGAAGATGATATTAATAATTTTGATCATGCGCTGCGGCGTAAACTGGAACTAAAAATGTCATTCATATAGAGTTACTTTTGTAACCATTTACATCACTTTGCATGCCTGAAATATAATGAAAAAGTAATTTATATATTTTTTTAAATTATTACCGCTCAATAAATGGCACTAAACTACTTAATTATGATTATTCAAATCCTCTCTAGTACTGACATCTTGCGTGCAATAGGAGAACCGAATGAGCGGCAAATGCTGGATCCGTATAGTCGCTTATAAACGCTTAAAAATGTCACTGAAGAATAAGTTTGTTTAATTCGGAACTTTGACAATAAAACGAGTTGTTACCTTGAACGAGTAAGTGTCGTCTATTTATCTCTCTTGCTCTTACATATTCGAGTGATAAAGGTAGAAAAAGCATTATATTTTTTAAAGTTCGCGTTATGTCCCGCTAGAAACGTTATATAAACTTATTATTAAAGATGAAATAAGATTCCTAAGCAATAAGTAGGTAAGTAAATGTATTTATGGAGTACCATAATTAGCAGCAAGAAAATAAATCTAAGTTTATATGTTACGATAAAATAAATCGTAAAAAGGTACTATGTACATACTTGTTTTGTCTCTCTGCAGGAATATTGTGTAAACGTGAAACATTTGAGATTGCGTCGCGGTTCAAAGCAACGTTCCCTTCGTTTGCCATATGAAGCAGGATTAAATTGTGTAGTTTTAAGTTCTCATGTAAGTGAATTGTCAAATTCTTAGTGAGAATAAAGAATCTTAAACCTAAAATTAACGCAGAATACATTACAAGCATCAGCGACTCTTAACTGTTTGCCAAGCTAAGATAGTAGCTGTATTTCGTTCCATTATATATACGTATGAAATAAAAACTTTTGAATACATTTAACACCTTTATTTCATATAAATTGAAAAATAACTGACGGCATACATTTTCTAGTGAATAGGTGCATCCAGATCCAGATAAGAGAATGCATGGTTATTGCGCCAATCTCGGACCATTTGCGATTGGTTTGCTAAGGGCACCGCTAGCTGGTGCGGATGCACAGAGCACTTATACATACCTTATTAAATAAAAACTTTTGAATACATTTAACATCTTTATTTCATATAAATTGAAAAATAAGTGACGGCATAGATTTTCTTCACGGTCGCACAAATATTATCAGGACGAGTCGACAAGTTACTTTAAAGCAAGCATTGGTGAATAGTTGCATCCAGATCCAGATAAGGTAATGCATGGTTATTGCGCCAATCTCGGACCATTTGCGATTAGTTTGCTAGCTGGAGCGGGTTAACGAAAAACAGTAACTGGCGACGCTAACTGGCGCGGACGCGTGCAACGAATTTTACCTACAAAGGCACCCGCGCGCGTGCACCCGCTCCGTGCACTCGCGCCAGCTAGCAAACGCCCTTAACCTTTTGAACGCCAAGAATACCTTAAGGCGTCTTAACTAGCTATGCTCAAAGCGTCATAAATACATTATAGCTGATATAGCCGCTGTCAGAGTAACCTTCACACTTTCAAGTAAGGTTTAGGGCATAGGGCGTCCGCAACGTCGCGCGTGTGCATGGAGCGGGCGTGCGGCTTACAGTATCAGCAACGCTAACTGGCGCGGACGCGTGCGACTGATTTTACTTACAAAGGTACCTGCGCGTGTTTGCCCGCTCCGTGCACTAGCGCCAGCTAGCAAACGCCCTTAACCTTTTGAACGTCAGTCACCTAAAGGCGCCGTCACTAGACATGATTTAAGGGCCATGAACACATTAATGATTATAGCTGTTATAATCGCTGTCAAAGTCCCTAATGTAATACTCATGCACTTTCAAGCTCACTTGCGCCCGTGACCTTGGCGTGTGAGTAACGTTTTTGTTTGTGGCGTTCAAAGGGTAAAGTATCAATGTCGTAATGCGTCGCTAGCGCGTTATTTTCGAATTGCACCCGTACTCCCGTGTTGGACTGCACACGCGTTGTACACTTCTTGTTATTGTAACCGTTTGTGCGCCTAGATAACACAAGTACACATACACAACTCGCAAAATGCTCGCGTGCTCTTGTTTATATGTAAAGTACGTCTTCTAGGGCCGCGAATTGGACCAACACGACCGGCGGGGCGGTGAGCGGCATACATTGGTCGCAATGCAAGCTGTAAAGCTAGTGCAGTGCATGAGGGACGCGCGGCTTTCTCTCACCACATCTTTAGGTGTTCTTGCCGTTCAAAAGGCTAAAAGCACCTAATGAGGTGGCTTTACATTAGGTAGATGCCGGCCCACACGCCGATCCGGTGTTCAGGCTAAGGAAATCGCTATGTAGGCCAATTCGAAAGTGCAACTGACATTAAACCAATTTTAGAATAATATTGGAATGATACCAGTTAGCTGTCATTCGTGCGTTCATTTCGCACTTATACGCATGTATTTGTGCGAGCGAGACGCCCGCAACTAACTGATATGATTCCAATATTACTCTAATATCGGTGTGCACGCCCCTTTTTATTCATAAGCAAGGTAAGATTGAACCACTATAGAAGGCAGCGAAGAGGCCGGCAATGGAACTGGTACCGTTCGATGGAAACAATCAGTTTCTGTCAAATGCAAGTTCAAATTGGCCTGACTGTCTCACTCGCACACCGGAACAGCGTTTCATATAAGTGTACTTTGTTATATCCAATTCAGCCAATCGACCCGCTCTATTCAGTAGGTTTCATCATCTCGATCCATCAGTTAAGTAACAATCTCTTCAATCTGGTGGATCGAGATGGTGGATCCTACTGGACAGATGGAACCTATGGATAGGAAAACGTTATGCTCAACAATTTGGTAGCAGAAGCGATGTGGATTTTTTAAAATCGCGACTGTGTCATTGACATAATATATCTGAGGACGGGCCTTACGGGCAATAAGAATGGGGCCAGTACAGCGGTGTTACGCACACGAGTTTGAGCCAATCGTGCAGTCTAACGCCACAAGTACCACAACGTGATTGGTTGATGAGTTCGCATTACGCACGCGATTGATCGCATCTAGTTGCGTTAGACAGCACGATTGACTCGAATTTGTGAATGACACAACTGAACTAGCACTATCGTTATTGCCCCTAAGGTCGGTCCTTAGATATATGGTAAGCGTCAGGATGGCGGTGGACCTCGGCGAATTTCAAAGAAATATTTATAAACATATTGTACCTTCTGTGTACCTCAGTGTACCTTTAATAGAAACCAGTGTACCTTTCCCCAAAACGAGATATTTTACAAAACGGTTCACCCGCCAACCTGACGTCAGGATGGCGGGTGGACCTACGAAATCTTGCATTATACCGCACTAAAAGTATGCAGTTATATTGTGCATGAGCTTAGCCTAGCTTGTTTTGGGGAGAGGTACACCGGTTTCTATTTCTATTTACAGAGGTACACTGAAGGTACAGTCACCATCATATATATCGGAGCGGCCAAGGTACCCACGAATATCTGAACATGCCTCTACTGTCCAGGGGTTAGAGTGCGTGTTTAGATATCTTTGAGCACGTCGGCCACTCCGATATATCTGATGGCGACTGTACCATATAACTGCATACTTTTAGTGCAGTATAATGCAAGATTTCATAGGTCCAGTCAGCGTCAAATACTTTGTAGCAACCAAAGTAGCCAAATAGTTCGGTACACCATATATTTAGTATGGTGTACCGAACTATTTGGCCACTTTGACTGCTACAAAGTATTTGACGCTGACTGTCCAACCGCAACCCTGACGTCAGAATGGCGGGTGGACTTTTTCTTAAATATCTCGTTTTGGGTTAGGTACACAGAAGGTACAATATGTTTATAAATACTTACTTACTGCTGTGGCGCAGCGACCAGAAGTGGATCTTGGCCTCCTACACCAAAGACCGCCATGCTTCTCTGTCCAAAACCGTTTCCATCTAGTCGACGGCGCCGAGTTCGCTAAGGTCTTTTTGCATTTCGTCTCTCCAGCGGGACCTACCTAGGACGTCTAGACGGTCTTCGGCCATTTGGAACTTCAGAGCACGCCCTCCAGGCTGCACGATCCTCACCCATCTGGACTATGTGCCCGAGTCATCGGAGTCTGGCAGCGCGAAAAATCCTAGGACCCACACGTGGAGAGGATGGAACCTGGAGACTCCACAGGAATCAGGAGATTGAAGATCTGGTGTCCGAGCCGAACGTCATTGGATGTTTATAAATATTTCTTTGAAATTCGCTGAGGTACACCCGCCATCTAGACGCCAGATGTCAATGCCGTGTGCGACCGCCCTTAAAGCGGTGTATTATCTCTAGTCTCTCCAATATGTTCTCTTGGTGGGTCCACGGGGTTTATTTTAAGTGTTATCATAAACAGTGTTCACCAGTGGGTCTACGGGTACCTAATTATTTTTACCATGGGCCGACCATGAACACGATTCTATTCTGAAAACGTTGCCCGCGTAGCTACTTCAGTCTTAGGCGGTATATACTCTACACCACGTTCACAAAAGATTGATATTTTAGGTAAAAACTCACATTTCGCTATATTTGTCCATAGTAAATACTAATTCAAAAACTACTGTAGGGCCTAAAATCTTCTGTGATAGTAATGTAGAAATAAATACTGTTGACAGGCGGTCAACGGTATTTAGTACAATAATTACACTAAAACAATTCATATAGAATACAGAACCTATGAACAATATATACCTAGAGAATCTAACTTTAATGCAATATAATTGAACAAAAGAAATACATTAGTACGAGTAGTACGATCAACCTCTATGTCTATTTTTAATAGTCTTAATGTTCGTGTATCGGTTCTGTATTCTATGGCCATTAATTATGCTTTATTTTTCAACTTTCTTTGACTACACACAAGTACACATTATATTTGCTTATTTCTTGAACTTTATCTTGCCCATGTTCGATTCTTCTTATGTCGATGCATCCTCATTATTGCCGTATGGTTTCTGAAAATACAATAACAGTTTTTGTATTGTTTTCTAATACCTATGTTTGAAGTCGGTTTCCTATTTTTAAGAGAAGTTTTTTTTTCATGTAAGTACCGTCAAGTGGGGTAAATTAGAGCAGATGGGATACCTATCGACAATTATGTCAATAAACAGTTTTACGTTCCATCAAGAATTGAGAGGTTGCCTCAATTCCTCATGGAACCCATGATGTAAGCTAGACCTTTACACAAATATTCCTTAAACCTCGTTAAGCAAGTAGCTCCTTTACAAACATAACAAAGAAGACAAATCGTCTAGCGTGAAATACGCATCGTTAAAGAGTTCTTTTCTGGTCCTGATCAGAAGTTCCACTTCTTCAAATAGCACTTTTTTGAATGGCAATGCTTGGTCTGTTGATCAAACTAAAAAACGCCTATAAGATTTGGGGAGTTCCCTCAATTCCTCGTGGTTTTGTCAAAAATAGGACCATCTTGGAACTATATACCCACTTTCAAACGATAACTAATTTTCAACATTGGTTCAGAAATAACGAAGATCTTACTTAACATATATACAAAAAAAAAGTTTTTGAAGTCGGTTAAAAAGTAGTATCTTTACAATACTTCCGTCCTCTAAGATGGGATGACTACTACAATTTGCTTACTAAGTAAGTACTTACTTACTATTAGTATCAGATTGGAGTCGACTCGAGAGTCGATAAAATGGGCGTCGCTACCCTTTCCGGGTGGGGGGATTTCACCGCATGAAAAAGAGACACATATAGTGAGTTCTTACTGTTCTACCAAACTACATATATAAAGTAGTCGTACTTTTTGAGTCAAATTAGTTTCATTCTAAAGGTGCGACGTAATGGCCTGAAGCCCGCTCCTAGCTTAATTTATAATACGTTTAATTATTCATTGTCTTTACCTAATTATCTTTGCCGACCGGTTTGGCCTAGTGGGTAGTGACCCTGCCTGTGAAGCCGATGGTCCCGAGTTTGAATCGCGTAAGGGCATTTCTTTGTGTGATGAACACAGATATTTGTTCCTAAGGCATGCGTGTTTTCTGTGTATATACGTAAATATATATTTATCTAAATAAGTATGTTTAACGTCGCCTAGTACCCATAGTACAAGTTTTGATTAGTTTGGGGCCAATCTGTGTAAGATTGTCCCTACATATTTATTTATTTATTACCAACGTAACCTACATTAGGTAATGAAAGCATTTTATTTTTGTAAGGGTAACAGTTTTGTTGGGATATAAAATGGTTAATGATAAAAACTAATACTTTTACCAGCATTTTAACTTTATATTCATGTATTCGAAACCTATACATTTATGACAATAACTTTTGCAAGACGATAAGATTTTTTATTCACAATAACTTGTCCGTATTCGAACTGTCTGGCTACCCGGCTAGCCGTGGCTGTGTACCCGGCTTTTATACTCTGAAACTGGAACTAGTGACAGATAAGAGTCGATTGATGTTTTTTTTAATGATACTTATACTTAAATAGAATTACTTACCTATGTTTAATTAAAAGAAAGACTACTTATACTTAATAATCCTTACAGTTCTAACCTATTTAACCTACCTACCTACTTTTAATAGTAGCAGTACGGTTCACTTAGTAGAAATACCTGTTCTAAGAATAATGAAAAAGAAAGAAGAGTAATAAAAATAAAGAATCTGGAAGTCGTTGAGGTGTTCCGTTCTTCATTAGCAATTCTACTTCATCAAATGTCACTTTATTGAGTAAAAATTCTTGTAATATTGATAAAAATCCTAAAATGACTATATGTATGCCTATACAATATGAGAAGCTCCTTCCGTTTCTCGTAGAACCTATCATCAGAACTGGACCTTGACACAAATGTTCCTTAAAAGCCTTACATGCTATAAACGAAATAAAATAAAAAAAAAAACGCCTAAGGTAAAATACTTGTCGTTGAAGAGTTCCATTTTGCTCAATATCAGCAGTTTCACTTCATGAAATGTCACTTGTTCAAATAAAAAAACTTGATATGTTGACGAAAATCCTCAATTCCTCCCAATTGAGAATTCAAATCGATTTAAAATCCTCAATTCCTCATTGAATCCATCATCATAACTGGACCTTGACACAAATATTTCCTAAGAACCTAGCTTGCTACAAACTTAACAAAGAATAAGAATCGCGCGCGTTGAAGAGTTCCGTTCTGGTCAATATCACTAACTTGTTTAAATAAAAATGCTTGATATGTTGACGAGAATCCAAACATTACTGTATATATTGTATGCCTATAAGATTTGAGGAATTTCTTCGATTTCTCATGGAACCCATCCTCAGAACTAGACCTTATAACACAAATGTCTTCAAGAACTTATCGCGCGCGAATTGGCGAGTTCCATTTTGGCCAGCATCAGCTGTTGCACTTCGTCAAATGTCACTTTTTAATAAAAATGCTTGATATGTAAATAAAAATCCAGAAATTATAAGATGTCTGGAATTCCCTCGATTATTTATGAAACCCATCATCAGAACTGAACATTGATATAAATACACCTTAAGAACGTTACTCGCTACAAGCTTAATAAAGAATACAAAACGCGTGCGTTGAAAAGTTCCGTTCTGGACAACATCAGCAGTTCCACTTGATCAAATATAACTTTTTTTTAAATAAAACACCTAGAGATATTGATGAAAAAAAAAACTATATATATTTCTATAAGGTTTGAGGTGTCCATCATCAGACCTAGACACTAGACACTGGTGTCTAGCACAGATATTTCTTATGAACCTTACTTTCAACAAACTTAAAAGTTCCGAGGAATTGTTCGGATTAATCTCTGCCGCCTCTTTCCGTCACCGCTTTACCACTTAGATGGTTGGCAATCCTCAACTGTGCATTTCTCTAGAAACTTCCTGCCTCATACAGCTAAACTATGAAATGATCTGTCGCATGCGGTATTTCAGGCCCAATACGATTTTTAAAACTTTAAGGAAAGAGCGTATTCCTATCTTAAATGCCGGCACCGCACTTACATTCCTTATGGTGTAACAGGTGTCCATGGCCAGCGGTAATCGCTTACCATCAGTTGATTCGTCTGCTAGTTTGCCTCTTATATCACAACAAACAAAAAAAGAAAAAAATCTCGCGCGTTGAAGAGTTCCGTTTTAGTCCACATCACTTCACCGCCACACCACACCACCACCACCAAACACCACTTCATCAAATGCCACTAATGTGAATAAAAAAAGCTAAAGATATTGATGAAAATCCAAAATGACTATATGCCTATAAGAATTAAGGAGAATGAGGAGTTCCCTCGCTTTCTCATGAAACACATCATCAGAACTGTACTTCGACAAAAATGTTTCTTGAGAACCTTACTCGCTACAAACTTAACAACGAAGAAAAATTGCGCGCGTTGGAGTTCCGTTTTGGTCAACATCAGTAGTTCCACATGTCACTTTTGTGAATAAAACTTGATAATATGTTGATGAAAATCCAATAAGTACTATATATATATACCTATAACATTTAAGAAATTCCCTCGATTCTTCATGGGACCCATCATCAGACCTTTACCTTGACACAAATGTTTCTAAAAACCTTAGTACTTAAAACTTACTTGCTACAAACTTAACTAATAAAAAAAATCGCGCGCGATTTGGCGAGTTCCATTCTGGTCAACATCAGCTGTTACACTTAGTCAAATGACAATTTTTTAATAAAAATGCTTGATATGTAAATAAAATCCCAGAAATTATTACATGTATGCCTATAAGATTTTAGGAATTCCCTCGATTCTTTATGAAACCCATCATCAGAACTGTACTTTGACAAAAATGTTTCTTAAGAACCTTACTTGCTACAAACTTAACAAAGAAAAATTGCACGCGTTGGAGTTCCGTTCTGGTCAACATCAGTAGTTCCACATCATCAAATGTCACTTTTGTGAATAAAAGTTGATAATATGTTGATGAAAATCCAATAAGTACTACATATATGCCTATAGCATTTAAGAAATTCCCTCGATTCTTCATGGGACCCATCATCAGACCTTTACCTTGACACAAATGTTCCTAAAAACCTTAATACTTAAAACTTACTAGCTACAAACTTAACTAATAAAACAAATCGCGCGCGGTTTGGCGAGTTCCATTCTGGTCAACATCAGCTGTTACACTTAGTAAAATGACAATTTTTTAATAAAAATGCTTGATATGTAAATAAAGTCCCAGAAATTATTACATGTATGCCTATAAGATTTTAGGAATTCACTCGATTCTTTATGAAATCCATCATCAGAACTGTACTTTGACAAAAATGTTTCTTAAGAACCTTACTTGCTACAAACTTAACGAAGAAAAATTGCACGCGTTGGAGTTCCGGTCTGGTCAACATCAGTAGTTCCACATCATCAAATGTCACTTTTGTGAATAAAAGTTGATAATATGTTGATGAAAATCCAATAAGTACTACATATATGCCTATAGCATTTAAGAAATTCCCTCGATTCTTCATGAAGAATGGTCCCATGGGACCCATCATCAGACCTTTACCTTGACACAAATGTTCCTAAAAACCTTAATACTTAAAACTTACTTGCTACAAACTTAACTAATAAAACAAATCGCGCGCGAGTTGGCGAGTTCCATTCTGGTCATCATCAGCTGTTACTTTTAGTCAAATGACACTTTTTAATAATAATGCTTGATATGTAAATAAAATCCCAGAAATTATTACATGTATGCCTAAAAGATTTTAGGAATTCCCTCGATTCTTCATGAAACCCATCATCAGAACTGGACATTGATGTATTAAGTACACCTTAAGAACCTTACTCACTACAAGCTTAATAAAGAATACAAAACGTGTGCGTTGAAAAGTTCCGTTCTGGAACACATCAGCAGTTCCACTTGATCAAATGTAGCTTTTTTTAAATAAAACGCCTGAAGATATTGATGTAAATCCAAAAAAAAACTATAATATAATATAAGGTTTGAGGTATCTATCAGACCTGGATCTAGACACAGATGTTTCTTAACAACCTTACTTTCTACAAACTTATCAGGACAAATCTATTACGGCGAGTGTTCCATCGAATTGCTCGGGATTAATCCTTGCCGCCTCTTTTCGTCAGCGCTCTACGCTACAACATTTTTATTTTCACCACTTAGATGGTTGGCAGTCCTCAACTGTGCATTTCTCTAGAAACTTCCTGCCTCATACAGCTAAACTATGAAATGATCTGTCGCCTGCGGTATTTCCGGACCAATACGACATTTAAAACTTTAAGAAAACAGCGTATTCCAATCTTAAAGGCCAGCACCAAACTTACAACCCCTATGGTTTAGCAGGTGTCCATGGGCGGCGGTAATCGCTTACCATCAGGTGTGACGTCTGCTGGTTTGCCTCTTATATCATAAAAAAAAAACAAAGAAAAATCTCGCGCGTTCAAGAGTTCCGTTTTGGTCAACATCAGTAGTTCCACTTCATTAAATGCCACTAGTGGGAATGAAAAAGCTTAAGGTATTGATGAAAATCCAAAATGACTATATGCCTATAAGATTTGAGGTGTTTCCTCGCTTCCTCATGGAACCCATCGTCAGACCTTTACCTTGACACAATAAATTACAAACTTACTCGCTACAAACTTAACAAAGAAGACAAATCACGCGCGTGGAAGAGTTCCGTTTCTGATCAACATCAGCAGTTCTACTTCACCAAATGTACTTACTTACCACCCATTTATTTGAAACAGTACCTCGGTACTCCATTTTGATGCCGCCAGCTTGAAACTTCAATGGCCTCAGTGTCCGATGAACAACTTAAAAATGCTGAAAGTAATAACAATTAGGTATAATAAGTTGGGAGTAGCGACCTTACACACCCGAGTGCTCCTGGGGAGTTCTGTTACCTGCAAGGAGGGTGGGTGGGACAGGATTCTCTGCCTCTGGCTTGCCTTAGCCGGCCGGCCACAGTGGATTCGTTAGAGCTATAAGCTCCAGGGGGGAAGTGAACCATGCATAAGACGCGATTTGGCACAGTGGCTGCTTGGGTAGAAAGCGGCGTACACCTCTCAACACCCCTGAGCCGCTCACACCGGTGTTACCCTTGAGCCATCCTAGATGTCGCTTTTTGTGGGGGCGAGTAGCCGTCTGCCGGAAATAAAATTGAATACCGTTTTATTAGGTAGGCGTCCGGTTTTTTTATTTCATAGCCCAGTATTTATTCCATCGCTTTTACCCAATAGCACGGTTCATTTTAGATTCTATAAACTCTCAAATAGTCTTTACACCCTGGCGGGTGCTGCCTCTGCGCGCGACTCATAATACGGGCAAGGGCAGCATCCGATCGGAGTACCCCTTACATTTCATTAAAGTGACCAAAGGGCTCTACGTGTTGCTTCGGCTCCGCGCACGGTCCGTAACCTTATTGTTCCATGATAGGACATACATTTTTACGTGGAAAAATGGCCTACATGTAAAATGTTTGTCAGACATATTTTTGGAAGTATAGTACAATCATTAACTTAGAAATATAGGTAACATTTCACGAATAAAAATACAGTAACACATATTTTTAATTATTTTTTTTAACTTATCCTACGCAAAATAGAATTGGAGAAACTGACATAGGGACTATCATTCGACACGACACGTATAGTAAAGTATGAATCCGCTCTAAGTCCCCTTACATAGACAGTGGGAAGTAAAATAATTCTTGTTCTGAAAACAATAAAATGTAAAATGATTAGGTAGGACAATCCAAACTTCTAAGGTCGCGTAGATCAGAAGGAGATATGAATTTGGTCGACAATACGATAGGAAACTTTTCAGCATTTACATTGGCGCATTTTTTTCTGGAATACTATCTAAATTGCACTTTGTATATATGCTACATTTTTTATATAATTTGGAGACTTTATTTTCCATGGAGTCGAACGCTATATAGCAGCTATACGAGAAAAAATAATACTTTTATCTTACCTACCCCATGAATAGTGAAGATCATCAAGGAGCATACTCTCTGAGATCAATGGAATGGAGTGCCTTTCGATTGGAGAAAATTATAGCGCATTAAAAATATACTATTTTGTAATTACAATTTTGAATATTTTAAATTGCGTGTTTTGACAATTATTGTTGACAATATTACATTCAGAGTCATTGTTACGAATCGTTCAAAAATGGAGTCATTTTTGATCCTTCATTCGTTAGGTTAAGTCATAATGTTTGCAATTAAAAATCAATAATTTTTTATATAATTTAATTTAATGTATCCAAATATTCTAATAATTATATTCATTCAGATTGCATATTTTTTAATTAAAATATTCAATGAAATGTTTAATTCAATCGTTGCTCAATGTCTTTATGTTCTAATTTAAATATGGCAATTTTATATTCAAAACTCTGACAGTTTACAAAGCTTTTAAAAAACTTACGGTTATTGTGCAATCCCCCAACGACTATTCACTTTGTCACCTTTTTGTATTTTGTAATTTTGGGAGTAAACCAGCGTCTATACTATACAGTCCACTCTTATTTATCACCTCGACAACACCTGAGACCAGCGAAGGTTTTACAGTCATCTTGACATAACTTTAGAAATCCATAAACTAGTCTATACTTTTTAAAATGATGGAGTAAGACTGACGAGATTACCGCTATGTATAAATGCTTTACGTCAAGTAGAATTTTGCTTTAGAGCGACATCTGGCGTTGAGTAGAAAAGTTAAGGCGTAATTAACTACAATTAATTAACTCATTAAATGGTTTTATTTTGATCCCTGCAACGATTTGACCCCAGCTATATTATACGAAAAATAGCTTATAAAAATACTTTTCACATGATATCCATGGCATTTGTATACACTCTTATTTCGCTGTGTATCAAGTAATTTTTAGAATGGCGATTTTTTAAAACTGTACATTGTGTCCCTTTAAATACTTTATCATTGGTATTGATACAAAAAACATAAAGCATTTTTTATATTCTTTCGAATAAAATACGCTAGAACTTTTTATATCCCGCATATAAGGAAATATAACTGCTTATATGCGCAACTTCTTTTTTTATATAGCTCGGTCCCTGCAAGTGATCCAAGGTTGGTGCCATACAATAAAATAATACTACGATTAAGAGCTTTAAAACGACATATGTCTCAACAGTATACATCCATGGGACACTCCCCATACAAAAGTGCCCATTGTCCTTTGGAGGTTTAAAGTAATTGTTGTATTATATAATATTTTTTATATAATACAACAATTAATAATTATTTTATATAATTACTTTAAACCCGCCCGTGCGTCTTGCTCTCGCAAATACATATACAAACAAGTGTGAGCGAAACGTGAATGATAATAAATGACACGTTCGAATTGTATTTTTTTTAATTCAACTAATTTTCAAAACTAGTCTGAGCCCACAAGTCGGTTTTATTGTAATTTCAAAATAATTTTTGAAACTTCCAAGGAACCTCAAACCCATCATTTCGTCCCCGAACCTTATAGATTTTCAATAACGAACTTTGCGACCGTAAAAATGAAAAGTTAAACAGTAATATAATATGTAAAACAGGGGATTTCGGTGAAATAATTTAGCATATTCTTTGGCGGAGGATTTATTCAAATGAGAGGAAGTTTTGACTGGAGTACATGCAGAGTCTGCCATGGAGGGTGTGCCCGCAGTCACAGCGATGGAAAAAAAATTACAAAACTACCTATATACGTATAGCGTTCGTTCATAGAACTCGTTTGCCATTAGAACACTGATCTTAAAATGAACGCTTATGTGTTTACGTTTCTGAGTATTGCATAACGGAGGGGTGTTAATTCTAAGATTGATTTTACTTGTATTTAGCTTAACAAACTGTTAGTTATTATTTACAAAACAAGCCACAATTGCACTGCTTAGCCTATGAATATATTTGATGTCTCGCCGTTATGTTGATTTCTAATTAGTTTTCTTTTTTGTGTTTCTAATAAATTTAGTAAATTAACAGTAGTTTTCTGCGAGTCGTTCGTATTGATATATTGAAATAGGTACAGAAAATATGTCTATTTTCTATATTTCCGGTTTAGATCGTTAGTTTTAAGTTGTCTTTTGTACTTAACAATAATGCTGCAATGTGATCAGTCAATACCGGACATGTTTCAAATTCTTTATTACACTATCTATAGGATAAACATTATATTAACAGATTATAAAAATGCTTACTAGTCAACCAATTTAGTAATACGACAAAAAATATAGGTTTTTTTAAATGGAAAGTTGTTGTCGCTTACACTGCCGCCCTACCTTTACCTCAATTTGACACAATGACGTTCAAAACTGCTGCCGTCGTTACAGCTAATTCTATACCCTAATCCCCGGAATTAGGGCCTAAATTGCCTCGCCTCCAACTTTGTTAGTCCAACTGCCAGCGATTTGAATAATATCAATGTCCCAACTTGCTTTAATAACAGTTTTATGTTCGAGTAGTCATCTTATTGAGATTAGATTTGGTTTCTGGTGATTTGTTTGGAAGCGAGGTTTTATGATCGCTTGTAACTTGGCTTAGAGATTTTTTGGTCGTTTTATAATATGTATTATGGAATAAAAGGCACATACACTGGATAAATTAATGATTAAAATGTACATTTTATGACAATGTGTTGTATGTTTATTGTGACCTAATTTTTTTATAAAAAAATAGTATTAGCTTTTACGTATCATATTTATCTGTCTTTGCGGATTTTTTTTTGGTTTGGCCACTTTTTTGTTTGCGAAATACAAAATATTATTAGTACCTAATTATATTGTAGGTACCTATATACTCGTATACTCACAACATATATTATTGTTTTTTACTGAATCGTCCTGTATTTCTAATGTTGGTCATTAACTTTTTTTTAATTTTACGTTACGTCGTATTTGAGCAAACGAAAGGAAAAAAGCAACTCTTATTACAATGGAATATGAGTGATTTTTAAATGATTTTCGATATTACTTACTCGAATACACCTTACACTCGGTTTTAACTTACTTGCTGTACAATTATTTCTCGTCATTGGTATTATAAAATATGTGCCCCGCATTGAAATATGAACCTTAACCCATTGCTATAAGTTTGAAAGCGTGGAGTCGGCGACGCGAGCGAAAGAGGCGCTACACGGCTGCGACATATACTCCGGGTGCTGCACTCTCAAAATTGAATATGCCAAGGTACGTACTAATGTTTAAGCAATGGAACCTTAATTACGAAATTGTTTTTTCTTTAGCATTTTCTCATGTTTTTTTTTTAGCCATCAAACGAGCAGACGCTCATTAATATCGTTTTTGTAGTAATATAATTAAGTGTAATACATGCCCTTACCAGGATTTGGACACGGCACCATCGGCTTCATAGGTAGTGTGACCCACTAGGTCTGACACGTCAAAAGGGTCGTGACATTACAGGAACAAGTTACAGTTTTATTTTCTAACGATTCTTTCTTTCAGCGAAAAGTAGAATACTAATTATTATAAGCAAAAGTTTCGCCTAAAAGATAATCTTGAAATGTGTTTATAATCATTATTTAGTTAACAGCTTAACACCCGACAAAATACGTCAGAACGATACAACAATTTTTAAATAAAAATGGAAAATGCACCGCTTGGCCAAGATTCGAACCTGCCACCATTTGGATCACCGTTTCAATCGGTCTTCACCAACTGAGATCCCGAAGCTTACCTGAACAAACAATAAATAAATTAGGTAATAGAACATATTATTCGAAATATTTTGCTTATAATATATATTATACATAAATATTGTAACAAATTGTAGGTCTTTATTTATCGATTGAACTTACATCCAAAAAAACCTTTAACCGACTGCTCGGTTTCTTGTCATTTCAAAACATACTCTATCTCCCTTACAATACGACTTTGTTTCGGACAGCACATGTTCTCCTTTATCCATGAGAAACGGGACACCGTGTAAAGAAAGCGAAAGGCTTCACTAAGTGACGGATGGACAGACAAACACTTTACGGTATTTATTACATTATACAACAGCTATATATACTGAAATGGACATATCGTGTTACAAGGATATCTAAAGTGTAACAATAATTTTTGGAACAATACGGTTATGCCGGTCAACCTTTGCTTATAATAATAAGTTTTCGGTGGTTAGGAAACCAACAGACAGGTGTAATTCTATTTCTCCCTGTCATCCAATTGACCTTTTATTGAATTTTTATACTGCACCCTGACAGTCTGGACACATTTTGCAAATGAAAGTGTACCTTCAGAACAGTGGGAAGTACATTTTTTCATGATAAAATAAAAATCGAAAGTTTTCCTTGCTGTAATGTACTTAAACTGGAGAATTGGTTGCAATATTTTACTCTGTACAGTCTGTTTTTTTAAACTGCCCATAGGAAATAATTATCGAAAATAGAAAATGTACTTTATAGTTAAAATAACAACAGAATATAGATTTTGCCTGTGTGTTCATTCGTATAGAAGTTATTAAATTGAAAACTGGTTACCTTTTTGACGACAGTTCAGTAGTTATAAACCACACTTTGTTCATTGAAAATGCTTCTTTATCATCCATATGACATTGCACGCTGTATTCCTAGAATACGCTCTATTCCCGTAAAACTCACGTAAACAAATAAACAACGGCATCAATCCCAACATACGTCCTCCCACCGTGATGTGTCGTGTCCAAATAACACAACCGTTCTAAATTCGAAATGCGTTTTTCTTTTTCAAACGAGACCGCAGTACGCGCGTGAACTGCCACAACGTTTCACGCTGCGCGAATCAAAAACAAAAAGCGATCAAATTAAATTTAAGCAGTGATTTAAAATGTATTCTTACCTGTTGTTTTAAGATCTAATTTCGAATGCGTTACTTACGTGAGATATGAGAGACGAAATTTGAAATGACATAATGTATATTGTGGGTAGGTTGAAAATTGTCACGTTGTTGGCGCGGCGTAATTTAGTGGATTCGGTTTGATTTTCAAAATAAGCTGCGTTCAAGCTCGTGTTCTAAATGAGCTGTGAATTGTTGAATATTGTCGCGACATTTCGTTTCTGATTTCCGTGAATGGTTGCAATAAATATGTTTTAGTTCTAGACTTCTGGTACTGATATAAAATTAGTATTATGTATTAACTTTCGAAAACCTAGGCGATAAAACGAATTGGAATTATTATAAAACAAATTCTTAAACATAAAGTTGTTTAACGCGAAATATGTTACGTATACATTTTTAAATTTGCCACACATAAGTTTTTAACTAATATAGAAATCATATTCAATTCTACACAAATGAAGTCGCAACAAAAATAAGTTCATCTATATACCTAAGAGTTCTACTGAATGTGTATTTTCTTCTAAAAAATCTAGCTAGATTAACTTTTCGCTCTCTAAAAGTCACTGAAAAGTTACAAAACCTTTGATATTTACCAGTCGCTTTTTGGTGAAGGAAAACATCGTGGGGAAACCGCATTAATCCCAATAAAGTCTAGCTTACCCTTTGAGTTGGAAAGTCAGATGCTACGCCAATTCTTCGGATTAGTTGCGAAGCCGATCCCAGGCTCCCATGAGCTGATCCATATCGTATGTAGACCTAAGATTTGACGTATCTTTAAGTTCGAATCGGACCGACAGATGTTAAAGACCAATTTTATAAAATAGCCTGCATCAAATACGCTACGTATTGCTACGCCGTAGGCGGCTACGCGCTCACTTTCGTAGCGTTGCTACGAGAACGTTTCGTAGTATAATGAGAACTATTGTTTAATTTATTTATTTTTGGTCAAATCATGCAAAAAACCGAGAACACCTTTTCACCAGTGTCTGATCCACCAAACCTTGCTAGTGCAATAGGTAGTGCCATTTTAGTGCGTTTCTTCTACATCAAGTGGTTAGGCAATCCAAGGAAATTTATCTAAAATTAATCTCCTAAGGCTCCCAAAATGTATGCAAACCTCCTGGGATTGAACAAACTTACACGCATTAAGGACTGAATGAAAGTATTAAAACGATTTCCAGCTTGCCGGGAATTAATTCCTCAAAACGCAAGTTTCGGATCTAATTTGATTGGCATATACTTTCTCCACTGTTTCATTATTTTTCCACTAATACAAAAAATGTCGTTAATTTTATTTATTAACCAAAAAATAGTACACCATCAGATCCACAGCGGCGCAAGCTTTGTCACATTACAGAAAACTCATTCACCTCAGGTTTCGTCAAAACAGAATGTCTATTTACACACAGTAACAGACGGGCGCGAAATTCAAATTAACTATGGGAAGTCAACAATTCGCGCCTACATTTTTTAAATTTGCCGCCTTTTTCTACTGAGAAAGTGTGTAGTGGCCACAGTATAGTTGTTCGATCCCTGGGTCTTATAGAGTGTGTAATCGTTTTAAATATTTGTTTATACCAAATTTTATAACAAATTGTTATTTTTTCCATAACAATAAGCTCCCGAGTCACAGCTTCCGTAACGTAAGCACAATATTCGGGACTTTAGGGAGCATTTTAAAAGCTTCTGAACGGAGCTTTTGTCGCGAGTAAAGGTGACAATGGGTGACACGGTGTTTTGCATCAATCATGATTTTTGTTGAATGGCTTTTATGTTTAATACGGGGAGGAATGGGGAAATTCTTTTAAATAAGTTAATAAATACAAATATTTTAACGTATTTTGATGTATATTAACCATAGATATGCCCCGATATTTGAATTTTTAGGTTTTTTATTTATTATTAAAAATTAGGAGCGAAAAACACATTTCATAAAACATTTTAAATGCTGACTCTTATAATAATTAAAGATTCGAAAAAATCAATCAAAGAAACAAAAAACTGAGTCAAAATAGTTTGAATAATGTTAATAAATAAAAAGCATCTATTTCGGACCAGACATCCGTATTACAAAAACAACAAATAATTAAAATATTTACATATAAATTATTAATTAAATAAAACCAACATTATCAATTAAAGTAAAATTATCAATTATATTAAAATTATCAATTAAATTAAAATTATTATAATATCCAGACAGGAAAATGAGGACTACGTTTGTATGAAAGGGCGATTTGGCGCGGCCGCGGTGTATTCTCTTAACGCGATCTTCAAGGTCGTCTGAGAAAAATATCAAAACCGTAGCAAGTTGTTTTGAATTCTTGTTAAAGGTATTATCATGCGCATTATAGGGTGTCTCCTATAGTTATTGGCCACTCTGTAGTAATTCGCCACTCTTAACAATAAGACTCCTATTGTCTTGCTTCTCTGTGATTTGTTAAGGGTAGCCAATTACTATGGCAGGTATTTGAAAGTGGAAAAATTACTGCCTTGGGTGAGACTTGAACTTACCGCCTCTAGATCGATACTCCACTTTTAAATTTATTCTAAGCTTAATAGCATCGTTTCCAGACGTTTCTGCTTGTTAAAAAATAATTTACTATGGAAGGGCCAATTACTATAGCAGTCACCTGATATTATCATGCCTCAATGCTGTTCTTATAGAACAGAGATTGGAGTTGGTTACAATAATTTCTGGTGCTCAAATCTAGCAGAAGTATGAAGAGAGCTATAGAAACGTTGTCATAATACAAAATTTTAAAAATCACTTGGGTTTTGTTTACAAATGTTGTTACAGTTAAAATGCTTACTACAATACCTATTTTTTAAGCACTGTTTTACTTCCATAACACAACAATAAAGACATTCTCAGTAAATTACTCGTAGCACCAAAGCGGTTATTAAGGCGGAGAGCGAAAAATAGGATGGAAACGAAATCACCGGCGCGTGGTATGCTTCCGATTAAAAGGAAATAAAAGCGCGGGGACGTGCGATATAGCAGGGTGGCCGAGTGTGAAAAACCCACAGATTATAAACGGAACTGTCAGGAACCTAAAAAATCTGTTGTCTGTGGTTTATATTTCTTTGGGTTTTGACATACCGGATGTAACAAAAATAGTGCGTGTTTGATTAGGAAAAAGTACAAGAATCTTTTTTGACGTGAATTTTTTTGGCCATTGTATGGAGGGTTGGCCGACTTAGACGACCTGCCGCATGAAAGATATTTTTTTTCGCATCAAAAAAGTTTTTTTTTACTGTTTCCTAACCAGAACACGATACCGAATATGTCCTTACATGGATCCCCACTATTTTTGATACATCTAAAATATGGGATTACTGCTTGACACAGACTGTTACAGACGTTTTACTTGATAATTTAATAATTATATGAAACCAATGTATTACTTAGCTTCTAATTAAAAGGAAAAAAAATCCTTTCGCATGCGGGGATAGCACGGAGTCAGGCAGACCGATTTGAAGTTTTTTTTATGTTCGACAAAAACTTTATTTGTTTTATTGAATTACCGGACTAATCACGTTTTTTACAGTAATTAGAAAATAAATTAACCGGATTGAGAATTATGTTGAGTGCGTCTGATAAGGTGTAGCTAAATTATTTTTGGAACGGAAACAAAGCGGTGAACAATATTTTTGTAACCAAAAACATCACTTTTGACACTGAAAGATCGTGTGTAACATGTTAAAAGCATTGTTCGAGTGGGGCCGAAATTCTCCCATTCTTTTTGCTATCACGCGGAACCCTAAAGTCCCGAAATCATCTTATGAATGCATTTTAAACTTAAATCTGTCTTTTCTTCTGTAATTTAATGGTACGTCCTCGTTTTGAAATACTTGCTTGTTTCGGCCCCGTTGAAATTTTCCACGGTAGGAGAAGTAAAATTTTTAAAAATGTGATACCAACGTGATATGAAAGTTTTATAAAATTTGACCCACTTCCCGATATCCGATTGACCTGAAAATTTGCATACATGAGTGAGTCGGGTGATAATGCAATATTATGGTACCATAGAGCTGGTCTGATGATGGAGACAGGAGGTGGCCATAGGAACTCTGTGATGAAACAACGCAACCTAATTGTTTGGGGTTTTTAGAATTGTCTCGATGAGTATTAGTTGCCCGTGGAGAAAAGAACAGTCAACGATAAAAGCTTGTACCAAAAATGAAATTTTGGCCAAAACCTTGTTTGAAAATCTGATTACGCTCCCTAGAAAAAATCCGGTGTTTACTTGATTTCATAAAGTTTCTGCTGATAGCCTAAAGGATTCATAAAGCCGTTTATTACGTTGTTTTTATTTTATTAAATATTTTATATTTCGGTAAAAAATATTTTCCATTTTTGTTTTGTGTAAAATAAAGTCAGGGTTATATTTTTTTTTACTGGCGCACTGAGCGGCATTGAGATTTTATAAATCTGTTATAGATATGATATGTATTGTGTTAACTGCAACATCAAATTGGAGCAACGAGGGGAGTTACGTATAGACATCTGTTTGGTAAATAATGACTACATATTATATAGATGTATATTATATTATACATGTGCTGGTTAGATTAGGTAGGTTAGGAAAGATTGTAATAACCAACCTAACCGTAATATTAAAGAGTCCCCGGCAAGCTGGACCGAATTTCACCTTCCCATACAAACTGAGTAATATCCTAAAGAAAGAGACTAAGCATACTGTTTCATTCAAGTCTCGTGAATCTGAATGTAAGCCTTACGAGTCCCCGGCAAGCTCGGCCGAATTTCACCTTCCCATTACAAACGGAGTAATATCCTAAAGAAAGAGACTAGGTATACTGTTTCATTCAAGTCTCGTGAATCAGAATCTAAGCCTTACGAGTCCCCGCTAAGCTCGGCTGAATTTCACCTTCCCATACAAACGGAGTAATACTAATATCCTAAAGAAAGAGATTAAGAATACTGTTTCATTCAAGTCTCGTGAATCTGAATGTAAGCCTTACGAGTCCCCGGCAAGCTGGGCCGAATTTCACCTTCCCATACAAACGAAGTAATATCCTAAAGAAAGAGACTAGGTATACTGTTTCATTCAAGTCTCGTGAATCTGAATCTAAGCCTTAAAGAGTCCCCGGTAAGCTCGGCCGAATTTCACCTTCCCATACTAGCGGAGTTTAGTTCTCATTTTCACTAAGTGTTGGATTGTAATTAAACTTTGCACATACAATAACATCAGATATATCTAATGCTGTAATTAGTTTTGCTTTTGTCTCTGTCTGTACTTTTTCCACAGGCAACAAATAGTCATCGAGACAATTCTAACAACCCCAAATACAATGAGTGTTTTGCGTTGTCTTATCACAGTTCCCATGGCCACCATCTGTCTCAAATATCAAATCAATGTAAGGATAAAAAATCTGAATGCCACTCTCTATATTACTAACTTTTTCATAGGATTAAACGCACAGGCCCTTTTCGCTGTTTAAACGTTACTTATTAGCTACAAATTCCAGCTTTTCATCCTCTCCATTGTAATGTTAACCTGCGGGTTGGAAGCGTCGCGGGTCGCCAGTTCGATCCTAAAGAGCCCAACAAATGGGGGTCCCTTGTACAACAAGGGTGTGCTTTCCGTGAAAATTGAAGCTGGACTAAGGGCTATAATGTTTGTGATTTGTTTGCGTTGAAAATGCGGGAAGTTTTTTTCGTGAGTTTTTTTATGTCGGTGGCTGTGAAATGTTTATGGTGTTAAGGTTTCCGTAGTCAACTGAGAACCCTTATAGTTTCGCCATGTCCGTCCGTCTGTCTGCCTATCTGTCCATCCGTGGCTTTGCTCCGTGATTATTAGGGCTAGAAAGCTGAAATTTGGCATAAAATAATAGAAACTAGAAAAATGTTTTTGTTTTTTGTTTTGTGTACGCTTCCTCGTATACGAAATGTGGGTATGATTTTGTTTTCGCTTCAACCCTTTTGTGTGGGGTGTCGTTTGATAGGTCTTTCAAAACAAATATGGGTCTTTAAAAATCATTTTTTGATATTTTCGGAAATAATCGCTTTGGAAGAAAACAAAACTGTGCCCCCTATAACATTTGAATCATGGGTCCAAAAAATATGAAAAAAAAATCGACAATCGATTTCCAAGGAAACCTATACAAGGTGCGCGTGAGCATTGCGAGACATTTTAACTAAGCATTCCTGTCATAAACTAAACTAAAATGTCATATAAAATTTTCTGGATTAGGCCTAGTTTCAGAGATACTTAAATGTTTTTGTATATAGAAAACCTGATCGGGACAGTGGTTTTAGAATTTTTCAAATTTATTTTGACGGACGGGTAACTACGCAACCCTACACTGAGCAAGGCCCGACATACTCTTGTTCTTTGTCAACGCGAGCTGGGGGAACAGATCGGCAAAGGGCTCGAAACGCAATGTAGGTATTGTAAGCTCTGGTTTCCTAGGAGAGCGGTGCTGTCATACAAAATACTACTCCATTCATATTTAGCCGTATTATTTTGTATGGAGACTGCCACTATATGACGGCCTGCTATTCTAGGAAGCCAGAGATGGCATACTTAGTCAGGTCATAAGTTCTGTCAAAAAGGTTTTGACTAATAAAAAAGCTATAGGATAAGCTTTCTTAAAGCTTATTCAATGCTGTATTACTTACATTATAATCAAACTTAATTTGCTGTCTCAGTTTTGCACAATTCAACATATGTAATATTCAGAAAAATGTTATAAAAAAACATGCAAAAAATACACAACCTGTTCGAGGTGATTTTGATCCCTAGTTATTTATTTTTCTTGTTTACATGGTCTAATCTTACATAAAATAAAGGCTGGATCTTTTATCTTTCTTAAAATATATAATTCATGTGAATTGGTATTGCCAACCTGCAACTGTACGTGTTTTACCAAACGTACTCGTAGGATGGCAGTCAAAAATTTGCGTATCACTGAAAAATAGTTTGAAGGGTATTGGCTGAAGTACAGACTTGTTGGAAAACTAATTGCAGGTGATAAGATAACATTCTAATAAAGTCGTTTCATACAAATGATTGTACCTATTATATTAATGTGACACTGATTTTTACTCCCTTTGGTAAAGTATAACTTTTCACAATCCAGCCGTGTATTTGCGTCCAACGTCAATCCCAAAGTAAACAAGTAGTAAATTAAGATGCGATCTAAATTTTAAACTAATTATATTACGTTTTGATCAGTATAAAACAAGCTTTCAATTCATGGCAATTTTTTTTATTAAAAGCTACATTTTTGACAGAACTTATGACCCAACTAAGTATTCAGTTCAAATATTTTAAAGAAATAATGTTTAAATATGCAAACAAAATAGCATCTTAGAGCAGGTTATTATAAAATACCCAAAAAAATTGTAATGTGTGCAAAAACTTTAGCTTGGCTCTTTTTTAGTTTCTGTTTTGGGAACATATCAAAAACTCCTAAATGTGTACGAATTTATCTTTGCACCTACTACAGTTTTAAATACCTACATGTAACGCCTATCAAAAAAGTGCCTAAATCGGTGTAGACTAACCTACGACTGCTACGAGCAAACATAATAGGTCTGTCAAAAACAGTATATTGCTGAAAATCCCAAGGTTATCCGTTAAGATAAACCGATCCATCCGATTGCGTCACAACCGACAAATGCCCGACGATGTCGACAACTCCCAAACAAAAGCGCAAATCGACGTAATCCCCTAACAATGAGAACTGGCATCGACTTATCGAGCCTTAATAACCCCCTTTCAAACTATACAAGTCGGAATGGGACTTGCAGTTCGATTGCCGAACCATAATAGGTGTAGCTTGATTTATCTGCTATCATAGCCCGTGTGTGAGTTCAAATTTGGACGTTATTTAACTGGAAATAAAATTGAGTTTTGGTTTGTAAAGTTGGCGAAAATAGGAGTTTGCGATATTAATTGGGAGCCTGTCGAAAGTTGGTCGAGTGAGGTAATGTTTTGGATGAATTCCGCTTGGGACTGAAGAGTCTTTGAATTTTGGAAACAATAGAGGTGGTTGTTGTACCTCTGTCATTACAAGTTGAGTCCTTATGAATCATGAATAATATAATACGTGGGCAATACTGAAAGTTCGTGTATGATCCACTTTGAGATACGCAGTGAAATAAAACATTTGTTTGAAAATATAACTGTATCACTTTTATTTACAACTTATTTGGGTGTCGTGTGTATTTTAGGAATGCTGGCAGTTTGAAAAACGCATGTAGTGCGTTTTTATTATTTAATCTACAAAAAAATCGCATGTGAGCAGATTCAGACAACCTGAGGTAAACTGAGTCATGTTAAAAAAATCTCACATGCACCTGTGTGCGTCAGAAAACATTTGTCGAAATATATACCCCACAAAATACTACTACAAATCACTGAGGGCACAATTTTTTACATAAAAAGTCCCGAGGAAAAATTAGCCGTGTATTTTTCAAGATGACCCGTATATCGTAAAGAAAATTTGTACTCAGTACCGGTGTCATGTAATGGTTTTTTCACAGGGTTTTTTTTTATAATAGTCAAATTCATTTTTTATAAAAAAAAAATCTTGATATAAATAAATAAATATTATAGAACATTATTACACAAATTGACTAAGACCCACAGTAAGCTCAATAAGGCTTGTGTTGAGGGTACTTAGACAACGATATAGATAATATATAAAATGATATGCTGAATCTCCTATTGTAATTCACGTTATTTCATTGCAGTATTCATCATATATTTGTATAAAATGACTAGTAAAATATGCAATTTACAAACTAACCTACATTGCTCGTACGAAAAAACACAAAGGTGACAATATTATTGGTCGGTACTGTACTTCTTATCAGTACCCCTAGTGTAAATAAATTCGATTTTGAAACGTGACGTACGCGTTTAGAAAGAGCGCGCCAAGCGGGACGTTTTGGAAACTCAAAATCCTATACAAAATGAGACTTAACGCAAACGCGTTCGTCACGTTATGATGTCGATAAAATTTACACTAGGGGTACAGTTTTACAGTAACTGATCAATTTCTGCGTTTAAAAACTTACGAGTAATCTAGTACCTCTATAGTATTTTAGCGTCTGTATCACCCTATTGTTTATAAGAGAAGTTTTCCAATCGACCATGTTAGATTCTCCTTAACTGCAACTACAAGTCCCAAGTGCAAAAACCTCAACCAATCCTGTGTCTCCATTAATCATGCTTTCAAGATCGGGGGTAGTTGAAGTCACAGATCACTTGCACGCAGACAATGCGTACGTTATTTCATCACAGATCAGATACGTTCGCATAGTAGAGTTGCGTCCTTGTTCATCTACGGCCAGAATAAAATTGTGCTTTATAACTTAATTTGCTTTTTTATTGATTCACAGTGCATCTAACTCATTTTTAAACTAATGTGTAGGAATTGCATTGCCTAATCAATATCAGATTTTTACCCCTTGATTGAGTGTGAAAAATTCCTTGTTTGGGTTCTTTTTTTGCAATAAAGGTGTGTGAATTTATTTTGATATCAAACACAGACAGGCCAATTCGAGTTATAGATCTGTCAGTATCAAAAGTGACGTTTTTGGTTGAAGGTTGACATAATGCGCAATTCAGCAGGTCCTCTTGTCATATATCTGTTAGATATCAGGCTGATATATAAGTCATATCTAACGTCAAAGTTACATTGATTGTCCGAATCGCAGCTAGGGTCAGACCAAGATAAGTCTGCAACTATTTTGATAGCACAGGCGGTGCAAGTATTATTTTAAATGTCAAATTTCCATGAAATTATTACGTATAAATAACACTTGAGCTGCGTGTGCTATCAAAATCGTTGCAGACTTGTCTTGGTCTGACTCTGTCTGTTATCAAAAGGAGATGGGAACCATCTCATATTGGAATGATGTCAGATCCATGTTAGATCGGTATCACATATTGTTGAAATTGGCCTGAGATTATCTCTTCTTCTCAGTCGTATACTCTTGTCAGAGTAGTCGTGGTCATTGCGGTCGTTTGACGGCCTTTTTCATTGTTTCCCGCCATGCTTCTCTATTTATTGCCTGCCGCATGCATAGATTTAAAGGTGACCCGGTGAGAGCTTTCAGTTGGTCGGGCTATGGGATGGAGAGTCTATGGGATGTGCTCTACGTTTAACTTAAGTTCCGGATAATAGTTCTTCGTTACCTTTGTGGAAAATGCGCTCCTTTAATTTGACGTCCGGTAAAAGTTTCGTAGACCATTATATCTGTATTAAATATACGCGCTTATTTCTGTTGGAAGTGTCTCCTTTTCCATTGCAAATTGTCATTTATAAGTTTTACTTCTTACAATTTTTTTTTACGAAAATGTCAGATCAAGTGAAAAAAATAAGCAGTTAAGTAGGTACCTATTCTCTTCCTTACTCACAAAAAGCGGAATACCATTGGTTTTACTAAGTTAACCATAACTAAAAGCCCAATTCGAGTTCCAGTTATTAAATCTCATTCCTATGATACTGACATGATACTGATCGGTCAGTGTCAGAAGTGACGTTTTTATTTGAAGAAGATTGGAACCGTGCATGTGTTAAATAATTGTTTTTTAACCACAGTCATGCAACATTCCTATTACATCAGATGTCTGGCTATTTTTTTTCAACGCATTGCAACATAATAAGTAGGTACAGTTGACGTCAAAGATATGTTGACATTGTTCGCCTTATTACAAAAGAGGAAGGACGTGCAAAAGTGTAAACATATCTTTGACCTCGTATGTACCATAGTCAATGTATCGTAATGAATCCTAGGCCACTATAGA